>NW_006296284.1:529667-545698 GCF_000327345.1 Myotis davidii
AGTTGTGGTTCCAATAATCGTGCTGCAGTGATAAATGATATTCTGTGTAAACAATCTGATCTCTCTATCTCTCTCCCTCCCTCACCCCACCCCCGTCTTTTCCTCTCTAAAATCAATAAAAATATGGTTTGTTTAAAAAAGAAAAGAAAATGCTCTTGAATAGGTGTACAAGGTTAGGATAGGGTCCATGGGATGGATGGAAGGACCACACTCTGTTAACTCTGTTTTACGCAGTATCTCCTGATTCATGTCTGTCTCATCAACTTATTTCTGCTGATATTGTGGTTACAAAGCCCAGATAAGCAAGGAAACTCAATAGTAAAATGGGCTTAAGTTGTTGGAGAGCTGCAGAAACTCGTACACCTGACCACAACTGTAGCTCACTGTTTAACATGCTGAGCTGCTATGGCTTCTATCTGTGTCTCTCAAGCAGAGAACATATGGGGCCAAAAAGGAGCCGTAATGGATGTCACTAAAGGGGGCAGACTTAGGGATGAATAACTGTCAGTCTAGAAGCTTTATGAATATTTAAGGTTTATGGTCATTACTCCATTTCTACTGGGTATGTGCCCGCAGCCAAGGTACATGCCCTTGACCGGAATCAAACCTGGGACCCTTGAGTCTGCAGGCCGATTCTCTAGCCACCGAGCCAAACCGGTCAGGGCTCATTTCTAAGTAACATTCTAATTTGTAATTGATACTAAAGAGACCTACATTCCATTTTTTGTTATTGATACTAAAGCGATCTACATTTCATTTTGTCTATCATATGTCTGTGGGTTACTAACTTACTCTCTATTCTTAATACATCTTATGAATTCTGCCTATGTCTCCTGGGTTACTTGCCAATACATTATGTATGTTGAATACACAGAGATTATCTATCTGATTTGTTTCTTGTCTCTGTAGCAGGTTGAAGATTCCCAATTAAAACAGCGAATACGCATTGCATGTGTTACCGTTAGGCTAACCATATGTCCTGGTTTCCCCAGAGAGACCTGGTGTCCACCTGTTGTCCTGCAGTCATGCCTAAGAGTATCCTCTTTCATTCTCAAAAGTGTCCTGATTTGGTTGATAATGTATATAGTCACCTTAGTATTAATCCACCATCTGCTACTTGTGGAATTATGTAAATTGAGGTAAATTATATAATATCCTATCTATAACATGGATTGGCTGTTATTTGGAAAGCCCTTGCCAAATCTAAGATTCTTTGACATTTATGGGAAATATTTAAAGCTTTTTACTTTCTTGAGTCTATTCACATGACTACTACCCTAAAGACAAGTGGATTTTCCCATTAAAAATAGATCTAAATAGAAGTTGAATATAAATGTAGGCATTAACTGCTTTGGAATGTGTGAAATTACAGTTTTAATTTATACTTGGGGCAACATATCTGAGACATTGTGACTGTCGACTTTAAAGTTGAAAAACTAAAAGCACTTTTATTAATTTCTTTTTAAATGGAGTATATTAAATAAAAGGCTTTGCAATCAATATATGTGTTTTTAAAAATATTTTACAGCTGTGTGTTCAACCTGCGCATATATTCCTTATCTGTACATTGAATTAAATAGTTGGCAAGGAATACTGGTTTCTGAGGAGGTAATGATTTTAGTTTTCATGATGATATATTTTCAGGTGTTCCTGAGCCAGTTCTGTAGGGATTTTGAGAAAAATGGGAATGAAAGTAAATCAGATCTCTAGCAAACAGATTTGGTTATCACCTATAGAGAGAAAAATGCATCAGTATGTGAATTGTTCTAGAAGGGTTAGTGTGGATGTGGAGGGAAGGGAATAAAATCTGGATAGCGTTTCTGTTTCTGCTGGTCAGTTCTTCCTTGGGTCTTTCAAGATTGATCACTAAAAATCACAGAGTAACTGCGTGTGCTCCCCCCTCAACAACAATAAAATCTGCCCAGAATATATGGGTGTCTGAATTGTTTTTAGTGCAACATTGCTTATTTCAGAGTGTGTGTTTTTTATGGCTAGAAAATTCCATAGCTAGGTGTTGAGTTTGGTGAACAGACTGTGGGAAGAGAGATTTTGTCTTTTGGAATTTTGCACTTATGATGTGATCCAGTTTTAAAGGGATGGGATTAATACATTTATTCATTATTCGGGTATCCCTGCACCCTGCCTAGATGATCCAATACTACTGGGGATAGGGGATGGGGGTGGGGAATGGTACTGCAGCCTGCTTGGTACCACAATAATTTAAAAAATATCAAGAGATTTGATAGGGGATTAAACAACTTGGCTTCATGGAAACTTCCTCATTTTTGTAGGTTTATGAAGAGATGAATCGTGAAAATGTATTGATCTGTGTATTATTGGCAGTTTCTAGGAATTGTTATAAGTATAGATGGCAATACTTGGCACTTAATTATATTAGGGAACTTATCACACTATCATGTTATAGTTATGTGTATATATATGTCTTTTCCTCCATACTTCGTTATAAAATTCTTGAGATAAGGAAATGTATTTGCCAAGATTCTTAACATTATGGCTCCTGCTACTTACTCAAAAAAATATTTATTTAATTGTGTGTTCATTATAATGTAAAAAGCAAAGTATTTATGATCTGTAGACTACCATCTATGAAAGCAGGAAGTAGCTAAGTATTGCCATGCTTGTATGGCATATCATGATGAGGCTATTAAGGAAATAAAAGCAAATAAAATGATGTGCTTCTTTTTGTTGGTGGCTTTTTCTGTTTTTTTAATCCTCACCTGAAGATATTTTATTTTATTTTATTTTTTTTTAGAGAGAGAGTGGAAGGGAGGGGGAGAGATAGAGAAACATCAATGTGAAAGAGACACATCCATTGGTTGTCTCCTGCTGGCACCACAATGAGGGCTAGGAATTGAGCCTGCAACTGAGGTATGTGCCCTTCACTGGGAATCTACCCTGAGGCCCTTCAGTCTGTAGGCTGACGCTCTAACCACTGAGCAAACGTGGCTAGGGCAAGTGTGCATGTTTGCACACATGTTCTTTCACAGACCTGAGTCTCAGTAAAATAATTATATGCTTGCTCCCACCTCTACCCTGCAGGAGACAGGGTTTCCCCTAGTCTAACTTGCACTGCATTGACAGCTGCCATTGGCTTGTTTGCTTCTGGGCCTTTTGGAAGCTGCTCACTGATTCCCTTGGGGATGCTGAGGGGAGGAGGACAGGAGAAAGGTGAGTGTTTGCATCATTCTGTGGCAGCCTCAGGGGTTCACTCAAGAGCCTTAGTGGCTTGCAGTGGTGAGAGCAGTGAACAGCCCTCCACTTGGAAAGACACCCTAATTAAAGCATTTCATTTCCTCCATTCAGCAAACTTTTATTATGAACCCGCTGTGTGTAAATAAATGGCTCTGTTTGGATAAAGCAGTGATGGTGAACCTTTTGAGCTCGGCGTGTCAGCATTTTGAAAAACCCTAACTTAACTCTGGTGCCGTGTCACATATAGAAATTTTTTGATATTTGCAACCATAGTAAAACAAAGACTTAAATTTTTGATATTTATTTTATATATTTAAATGCCATTTAACAAAGAAAAGTCAACCAGAAAAATGAGTTCACGTGTCACCTCTGACACGCGTGTCATAGGTTCACCATCACTGGGATAAAGAATATAAATCTAAAGATTTCACTCCTACTTGGGAGGAAATTATAAATCAATAGATAAAATATAAAATGAAGCCCCGAGGAGAGCACCCCTGATTTAAATCATCATTGGGGATGCTTTTGGGAGTAAAATTCCCATGTGTGATGCACTCTCTACTTTTCTAATAGTACGCCTGATGTTTCGTTATGTCTACACCACTTTGCCCGTCATTTCTGAGAAAAACAGTTATTTTTATGCTTCTGTATATTTTTGTTATCCTGTGGAAGTATTATTGTCATCTCCCATAACTTAACTTTAACGTATGTAATATAGCAGCGATGGCAAACCTTTTGAGCTCGGCGTGTCAGCATTTTGAAAAACCCTAACTTAACTCTGGTGCCGTGTCACATATAGAAATTTTTTGATATTTGCAACCATAGGAAAACAAAGACTTAAATTTTTGATATTTATTTTATATATTTAAATGCCATTTAACAAAGAAAAATGAACCAAAAAATGAGTTCACGTGTCACAGGTTCGCCATCACTGTAATACAGTGTCTGTGTTTTAAATGAAGGTGATATGTTTTCTACCACAAGCATGTAAAGTAAGGAAAGGATCATTTTGACTCTCTGAGTATATTACTGATTTCATTTCTTTCAGTCTGTTTTATAATACTGAGTAGTTAACAATCTAAAACAAAGTATTTGGCCGAGTTGATGATCTTTTCCCTTAGGAGAGATCTTGGAGTTAGAAGGTGTACCTTGATTTATGTGAAGGTCACCAGTTTACACTGAGTGTGTGGAGAAGGGAGACAGTCAGACATGCTTGGCTGCATTGAGACAGGAAAAGTCTTGGGTTTATGGCCAGAGCAGCTCTTGGTATCTCTGAAGTTAGAATGAAAGCTTGTATGCCTTGGAGTGAGAAAAAAGTTTATCAGCAAGATCATTAATAACTTGGGACTCGGCTTTTCAAGTTACAATTAGCTGCTCAACAGCTGTGACCTTCAAGAGCTACTCGTTATTGTTGTGCCTGATTGTTCACTCCCACTCTGAGCTCTTTTCAGAAATAGTTTCTCTGACATCATTGACCCTGGGTCAGCATGAGAAATGGCTTGTCAAGCACTCATGTGTAAGTCTCCTTTCTGCAGGATGCTGTGTGTGTGTGTGTGTGTGTGTGTGTGTGTGTGTGTGTGTGTGCCTGTGTGTAAGGAAATCAGTGCATGTTTAATGCTTCACTATAAATCCAGCTGTTGGGTCAGATCCCAGTTAGGATGTGATGCCTGTTCAATGAAGGGTCATTCCTGGGACCTCAACAACAGAGTAAAACTGATGGTAACACAGGTTCGATTTTATTTAGATGTTTCAAAAAAAGCACTCTTAGTACACATGATTGCCAGACTCTGTCATGCACTGTGTAGCATCTCAGCGGATCAGCAGGGATTTTCAACATGCTGTGTGTTTGGCATACATTGCAACCCAAGGAGAAAGTGGGGATTAGAGCAACTGTAGTGAAGTATGAAATGAAAGCTCAGCTGGAGAAGGAGGACTGGATTATGTTCAGCTTCTTTGCCTCGGTTCCTTAAGAACATGGGGCTCTCAGGAAAAAGGGATTTGCTTTCTCAAGGTGTAGTTCATCATCTCTATATTCGGCAAGGAGGCTTAATTAGGAAAAAGCTGTGTCATAAAACATAGAATGGGCAAATCGACAAGAAGGTTGATAGAATGTGATATCGATAAGGACTTTTCTGTCCAGTTAGGTCTCAGAATTAAATCTTGTAGTCTTTGGGAAGTCTTGAAAGTGCAATGCTTATATGATGAAGCTTTCAACATGCAGTCTTGGCAGTTTCAACCTAAGATTTCAAACATGTGAAGTCATCCTGATGTGGTAAATGGAATCTCTGGGTATAGGACAAGGCGTTCTGGCATCTCCTTCTGACTCATTTCTTTCCCAGCCATGTGACCCCAGGACAGGACCTCTGCCCTGTGTGCTTTGAGTTCTGTTTGTGAAAAAAAATGGGATTAAGTTAGAGTTGGATGATATATCAGATTCTTGGGAAACTACAATTCTTGGAATTGTAATTTCTCTTACTCCCTTGGCGCATTTGTACTTCCCTGTCACGTTCATTTTAACTCCCCTCACTAGAGCCACTATTACTAGCCTCTGTGACCGTAGCCTCTCTACCAACACTATTATTTGTTTGCCATTTCTTAAATCACATGGTTAGGTTATCTATTTTGTGTGTGTGTGTTTATGTCCCTGTTCATGAATTTTCTAAGATTAAGGTCTCTAAAGTATAGCTTTGTATTCAAATGCCCAATAAGGTTCTCTTAAAAAAATACTTCATAATGATGAATTGAAACCATCATTGATACTTTTAGCAAAAAGTAGTTACAGATGAACAACAACTTCAGCAATAGCTTACTAATTTAAAATGCACTATGTACCAGGTATATTTTTAAAGCACTTTACATTTATTAACTTATCTCCTCTACATAACCAACCTATGAGGTCAGCAGCACTATGTTCCAAGAGGAACTTGAGGTGCAACAAAATTAAATGACTTGTCTAAAGTCATTGAGGAATTAGGATTTGAACCCAGGCAATCTGAAGTCATTACCTTCATACCAAATTTTAAAACAGTCATACTGAGTGAAATACACTGGACTTTCCTCAAGGCATCTCAGATTCCCAAATAGTTTAGACATTAGAATTATTAAACACATTCCTAAAACTGGATTAAATATAGCAAAATATTGAGGAAGGAGATTTGAGTAAACAGCATAATTGTCCCATTGCATTCATTGAAGATAAACCTGAATTTAATGCCTGTTACTATTTTAAAGGATATTTAAAAAAAAAGATTTGTTCTGTGTATACTGGACGTCTACCACTGATATCTACCAATGATTAGTGACAGAAAGCGGCATCTTTGGGTGTAGAGAAGAAGGCGAAATACACAGCATTTTATTCCTAGACTTTTATCAAAGGTTAAATTTGGTATAAGGCATATTCCCCAAAAGGAAAAAAAATAGCCACAGATCTTTAGTCACCTCGTAATTAGGATCAGCTGGACTGGATGGGGAGGTAATGACCCAGAGGCCTGGTAAGCAGAACCCAGGAGGACATTGTTATCACAGGCAGAGTGAGCGAGGCAGCTCCAAAGTTCACAGAAACTGCCAGCAGCCCTGAGAGTCCTAGGCAATGAAAGGGCCAGGGCAAGATGGGCAGAAGGAGTTCATGGCCCCAGCAGCCCACAGAAAAGCTCCGCAGCAGCTTGTCTGCTCACGTGGGCGCTCTTTATTTGCTTCACCCCCGGTGAGAGTTCATCCTGAGAGCACCTGCCAGCAGGTGAGAATAACTGGAAACAGCTGGCTGTTAGTGAGGGCAGGGGGAGAGCAGATGCTATTTTTCTGGTAGAGATTTTAGTTTTTCCCGACAGCCGGGTAGGTCACATGTAGTTGACTCTTTCAGCCACACATTGCAAGGGTCCTTCTCATCTCATGCCCATCAGCTGTGATTCTTGTCCTTCAGGCCTGATGCATCTAAGGAAATATAGATAAAGGGTTGGAAATGAAGGACTCATATTCTTCAGTCAGGTTCATTTGCTCCCATCTCAGAGCTAAACTCCAAAGTCATCTTGCCAGGAAGCTGTCATTGGAGAGAAGACTGCTTGCAAGAAAGCTGGAAGGAGTGTGAGCTCTGTTCGGCTGCCTACCTGGGGAGCAGTCCCTCTGAGCATTTCCAGAGGGAGCTCTTTGCCCAAAGAACCACAGTAGGTGATGACCAGTTACCGTGAGCCTGTAAGTGTGGCCTTCCCTTTAAACAATCGGTAGAGAAAGCTAACCAACCAGGCAAATGGATGCATTGAGCCTTAGATATATGTATAGTAATATTTCAGTAGCTGAGCTGGTTGAGTTTCTGAAACCACTTTGGATTCTTTTAGTCTATTCGTGTCTGTGAACTATTGGTGAGACTGTGCTGTGAGGTTGTGGAAATTCATCCAAATTATATAAAACCCTTACGACTAGAAGTAGTCCAAGAGAGTTTGCTTTCTTCTCATATTTTTTTATTTAAGTGAATTATATAGATTTTAAGTGAATTATATAGAGTAAATAAAGATATCTCTATGAAATTAAGAATATGATTTGAATCTGGATATTCTCATGAGACCTTTAAGCTAGAAGGAACATTTGAGATCACATCTACCATGCAATTATTTACTAATGAGGAAACTCGCCCAATAGATTCAAATAACTTCACCACAGTCAATGTGCTGACCACACTTACGGAGCTCAGTTCCATTGCCAATCAGGTTTTACAGTTTCTTTATTGTGAACACATCACAATAAAAAAAAGTGTTTGAAAGTGTTTTACAATAGTTACAGTTGTATGATATCCACTTAGAATAATTTACTTTATGTGCTCTATATTTTGTGGCATTTCGTTGGTCATATATTAAGAGATTTTTTGCATAATACATACTATGCAAATATATACTATAGAAGTGGCATTATGCTTTCTCACCCGATTCCTCACCTCATGTTCTCTCTTCAATCAAGTTTAATCCTGCACTTTTTGCTATAGCTACACTAAGACTGCTTTCATTAACTTGTCCGAATATTTCCATTTTGCCAAATCTAGTGTTTGTTTCTTCTATCATTATCTTAATTGACTTCTCAAAATCAGTTGACACCCCGATCCCATACAACTGCTGCTTTTGCCTGTTTCTTCTATTTTAGGACCTCAGGCACACAAAATTTAGTTTACTCCATTTCTCATATTATCATTTTTCCCAATTTGTTCAATCTTTCTTTTTATTTTATTTATTTATTTATTTTTCTCTGTGGTAGGCAGAACAATGCCCCTCTCCCCAGTGATGTCCTTATTCTAATCCCTGGAACCTGTGAATATGTTACCTTACAATGGATGGCAAAGGGGACTTTGCAGTTGCAGTTGCAAAGGACCTTGCCAGGTGGTAATCTCAAGGAGCCTTAAAAGTGGAAGGTGGGGGACAGAAGGGATAGTCACAGGGAGATGGAAGAAAAGCACAAAGAGATGCAACATTTGTTGGCTTTGAAGATGAAGGAACAGGGCCTCTGGAGGCTAGAATTCTCATACAGCGTCTCCAGAAAGAATCACAGCCCTACTGACTCCTTTACTTTGAGCGACAGAGCTTTAAGGTAATATTTGTTTAGTGCTGTTATTGAACTCTATTCATATCATTATAATGTTTGCTCAGTGATTCTAACTGCAGTCATGTGATTCTAACTGCAATCACGTGCTTCATAACGGCATTTCAGTCAGTAGCGGAACACACATGGCATGGTGGTATACCATTTAGCCTCGGTGTGTACTAGGTATATGTAGTACACATCTAGGTTTGTATACGCTCTGATGTTCCCACAAGCATGAGAACTCATAACACATTTCTCAGAAATGTGTTAAGCAGCACATGACTATACATCACATTCTATTATTTGAGTAATCCATAGCTGCATTGTATTTCATTATATGCATACACGACATTTACCAATCTAGTATTCTAGTGAGTCTGTCTTCTCATCTTAGTCCATCACATGTATGTTTCATTCCTCCTTTATCAAGTGGTGGCTACTTAGAGTGCTTCAAATTCTTTTTTAAAAACCCTCATCCTAGGATAGTTTTTCCAGAGAGAGAGAGAGAGAGAGAGAGAGAGAGAGAGAGAGAAAGAAAGAAAGAGAGGGAGAAAAACATCGATGTGAGTGAGACATATCAACCGGTTGCTTCCTGCATCATCCCAACTGGGACCAGGGATCAAACCTGCAACTGAGGTATGTTCCCTTACCAGGAATCACACACGAGACCCTTCTGTTCCCAGGCTGAGGCTCTAGTCACCAAGCCAAAATATCCAGAGCATTCAGATTCTTTATGATCAAATACAATGTGCCAGACATTGTCCAAGATGCCTCTTTGTGGATCAGTTTGAGACTTGCCTTGGGAATATATTTTGGAGCCGATGGCATGCATAGGTAACTTCACTAAACACTGACAAATTGCTTCTTAGAATGGCTGCTACAGTTTTCACCTGAAGACACAGGTGAGCAGAGCCTCCCTTTATTCTTAGCTTCCCCAAAGCCAGATGGTGAAAGCCAGCTTTCTGATTGTGTCTGCCTGAGAGATACTAACTGATATCTCATTGTTTTAGTGAGCATTTCTCTATTAGTGGGATTGAACACCCTCCTTCAATACTAATTAGCTGTTTGGATAGTTTCTGTAAATGAACTCTCTACCTATTTTTCTCTTAGGTTGTTTTCCCCCTAGGTTGTAAGAACTCTTTATAGTAATCCTTTGCCATTTAGAATTGTGGAAATAGCTTCTTCCTGTCTGTTACCCTAGAATACTTGGGGCAGAGATCTTTCACTGAGGTAGAATATTCCACTTTCTCTCTTTTGTTTTTTGACCTGCAGTTGTGTTAGAAACCATTCCTCACCCAGTCATTAATATTTAACCTTTTGCATTTAGAATTACAAGTAAAATGAAAGTAGATTAACCTGAAGTTTTTATATAACATGAATTAGAAAAACAACATTTTTAGATGTATTGAGTCATTATTTAAAATACACATTATATTTCCTAGTGCAAGTTCTACCGAGTGGCTTGTGATGTTAACATCTCTATGACAAATATAGCTTCTTTATTCTATTTCACTGGTTCATTAGCCTATATCTAATCCAGTATGCTACAGTGGATTTGTAATATTGCTTAATACCTACATGAACAAGTTCCTTTTTTTAAAACTCTTTTTCAAAATTGGTTTAGAAATTTTTAAACCAGTTTGTCAAATTCCTACCAAAACTTATGGTTGAATTTTGATTGAAAATTTATTGAATTTAGATTGATTTATGTGAAACCGATCAAGGAAACCATACTGATATCCATTGAAAAATCTAGAAATCACCTTGTATTTTAATTTTTCCTTTTCTTCTCTCTCCCACATTGCTCTTCATGTTTATGGTGTCTAGAACAGATGTGTAAATGGAAATCTGCATCTTACATGCCCTAGTTATAAGTTGTAAATTGAGTTATCCCCAGTACTTTTCATTTTATCCTGAAACATGGAGGCTAAATGAGTTCCCCTTCTTGTAAGGACAACACAAATAAATCTGAAGAGAGGAATGTTCTGCTTGGTGTGAAAGGGTAGGAAGATGGTTTCAGCTCAGTATCCACCCAGAGATAGAACTGACATAAACTCCCTAGGGAGACAATGGTGGGCAGTGCTTCCCCTCCATGACTCCCCTTTCCACTCCAGGATTTCTAGGCAGTTCTAGGCTGCTCTAAGAAGAGAGGAGAGAGGAAACTCTGTCTGCTTAGACATTGACTCTAGGTAATTTGAGAAAGACTGTTCTTAAGACAGAAGTGGCCATCTTTCCCCTTATTTTCTGCTACATATAGTCTATGAATTTTTTACCCAGTCTTTGTATTCCACTCCCCATTTCCATCCCACTACCTAGTTCTCAGACTTGCTTCCCCTGCTCTGCAGAGCACAGGTAGTTCTTATGCCTCTCCCTGTAATGATCGTTCGTTATTGAGCTTTCAAGAAACTTATTTATGACCTATGAGAGAATATAAAAGATAGGTGGGTCTTTGTAGCCTGTTCTAAAGGCTGTGCTCTCTATCCATCAATAGGTCTTGTCTCTACCTCCTAAACATCATTACAATAAGTACATTCTTTCCTAAGCCCTCATTATCTTTCACCTAGACTTTCACAGTAGCTTCTATCTGGTGTCCCTGCATCTGTTCTTACCTTCTTACGTCAATTCTCCAGAGTACTGAGAGGGAACATTTTAAAATACAAATTGAGTCATATCTTTCTTCTGATTTCAACCCTCCAATGGTTTTTCTCTATTCCTTCAACTAAATAAAAACTCCTGCATTGGTTTACAAAGCCCTTGCCAGCTATGTCCCTCTGTACATCTGCTGCCTTATTTATATCATTGTGTGTGTGTGTGTGTGTATGTATTGAGCCATTGTGCTGGAGTCAGCTTGCATTGACCTGTGAGAACCAATTGATGAATTTTCAGGAATTGTTCAAACTGATACTAAAACCAATTATTAAAAATATTATGTAACCTTACAATTAAGTAAATTGCATTATAAGCAAATGGAATAAATGCTCAAAGTTAATCATTCCTAATTATTTTATTGTATTTTACTACTCTCTATGGTCTTGGGTTATTTTATTTTAATGTATATTGTGTGTGGTGGAAAAACTATTTAATGTTTTGCTTTTTGCACTTCCCTTTCCACTTCATATACAGTGAAGTCATGTTGACAGCTTGAAATCAACCCTGAAGGGAGTATTCACACCATAGAAGTTGGCAAACACCACAAATCAGTGTTTACTTAGTGTTTTTTTGATTGTGTAGACATAAGAGTGTGTTGGAGAAATTTTTATTAATCCAAAGTAAACTTAACAGTGTATTGTGTGTATCTAACTGTTACATTATGAATAGCACAGAAAAGTTGAGTGCATATTTCAGTATTTGGAAACTATTGTGCAACATTGCAGTTACATCACTGACAAATGAGTAAAGTTCCAACATATGTCTTGTTGTTTCACTTTAATCTTATTCATTAAATCAAACAGAAATCAATCAACATTTACTCTGTAACTATACTCATTCATCAGTTAGAACCATAGTTTGTCTATAGATACAACAGTTCAGCAAATGTCAGTAACAGCATTCTGTGAGAGTAATTGGCCATACAGATTTTACATCATAGGTTATTGTCTATTTTATTATTATTTGCAAATGGAATGCTAGACATCTTTTATATCAGTAAAGTGTATAATAAACTTAATGTATGCTTCTATATACATAAATGTGTTTTTCTAGAAAGATCGTTAAACATTTATCAGCACACCATTGCTTGTCAATCCACTTCCCACTCATTCATTAAGATCTAGCATACTTGTTTTCCTTCTGTTTTTAACCTTCTTCTCACTTTACAATCTTGCATTAGTTATGCTCACTGCCTACATTGTTCTCTCTTTTTTTTGTGGGTAGTTCTTCTGCAGTCCTCAGCTTGTCACCTTTGTAGAGCCCTTCTCTGACAAAAAAAAAGTAAACTAGTCAGTCTTTTAAAATGTATATATATTGATTTCAGAGAAGAAGGAAGGAGAGCGAGATAGAAACATTAATGAGGAGAGAGAATCATTGATCGGCTGCCTCCTGCACACCTCCTACTGGGGATCAAGTACAACCCAGGCATGTACTCTTGACCAGAATTGAACCCAGGACCCTTCAGTCTGCAGGCTGAGGCTCTATCCACTGAGTCAAACTGACTAGGGCAAACTAGTCACTCTTTATCACAGAGTCCTATTTATTCTCTGCCAAAGCTTAGGTATTATTTTTCACGTTTCATCCCTGTAAAATATAAGATAGCACGGGACTTGGGATTCTGTTTTAGGTTTAATTATTGGGCTTTGAACAATATCTAGCATTTATTAAGCACTAAGAAGTAGTTTTAACTAAATTAAATAATATAATTAAAACTAGCTAGATCATGAACCTCATGAATACTAAATAATGTGATTACTTAAGGTGATAAAATTGTTTCTTCAAGCAATGTATTGACTTAATAGACAACAAAGGTGACATCACAAATCAATGGAGGAATGATAGATTGCTTAATACATGATGTTGGAGAAAAATATAAAAAATAAGTGTGCTTGTTGTTGGATCTTCACCGACAGCAAACATGTTATAGGAGCATTCCATATGTATAAAAACTTAAATGTAAAATGTATTTACATAATTAACAAGAAAATGGAGACTATTTTTCTGATTAATTAGCAAGGATGGTTTTCTTAAAAAGCAAACAAAAAACTGTAATATATTGATATAAATTTAAGTCTTGCAATAAATTCTTTGACTTTCTATCTTTTCTGTCTTGGAAGTTGTACATTTAAATATTAAATTTGATTTTTAAATTATCTGTAAATCATTCAAATATGGCAACATCATGTGCCAAGACTAATATCAACTTGAGAATATTGTTCATTGAGTACATTTCATAATGCTGTGGGAAGATGTATAATTACCTACTTTTTGGCAACATACAGAAGTGTCTTGAAATTAGTCATGTGAGTTTATTGTGTCTTGATCTTCAGGAGCTATCTAGTATATTTGTTATGGAGTAAACCTATTACATTAGGGACTGATTCTGGGCTTTAAGTACATCAAATACGTTTGCTTTACTAAATTATGTTTTAAATTTATACATTATCTTCATCTTTGGAAAAGTATTTTTTGATCAGAATAGTTTTACTTTGGGATTCAGTTGAGATTGAGTTGAGGTTGAGAAGATGAGCAGATTCATGGAACTAGGTTGTTGTTTTTTCTCTATGGCTTCTAGAATGAGAAGACAACTGGAAGTTGCTAAAAAAAGACAATATTGTTAAAAATGACAGTGTCCACAAGGTATTTGAAAAAGCTCACTTCTATTCAAAAAGAGAATTTAGAATCTGTGTGCTTTCTCAGAAAGAGGCTTTCTCAAAGAGTAATTCAGATATGCATGCATGCGTCCATGTTTTAATTGGATATGACAATAGAATATGGGAGTACAGGTTACTCCAGTGTTCTCTAATCTTTGTTGATTCATTTTATGGAGCAACAGACAAGGTTGTTTATATACTTTGCTGTGGTGAGTGGTGAATCAGCAATATTGGCAGTAGACAAGAGATAACAAGGGATGGAATATAAATAAGATTCCAGAAGTATTCTTGCTTATGAGCCAAATTGATTTTGAGAGGATGGCTAAGGCAAAGTTTTAAAGCCATAACATATTTATTAATTTATGGATCATTACTCCAGGGAGCTGGCCAACTGAGTGGTTACTTTGTTAATAATGGCACTATAAATCTAGGTAATTCCTAAATATCTCACTACTCATAAGTTAAGCTAGTCACTGGACCTTTTCGTTCTCCACTGTGTGCTTGTGTGTGTACATGTGACTAGACACTTTTAAGTTTTTTTTGTTTGTTTTTAAATATGTTTTCATTGATTTTTAGAGAGAGAGGAAGGGAGCGGGATCATCAATGAAAGAGAAATTCATTGATCAGCTGCCTCCCACATGTCCTCTACTGGGAATTGAGCCCACCACCTGGGCATGTACCCTGGCAGGGAATCGAATTAGTGACCTCTTGGTTCATGGATTGACTCTGTTAAATACTTATAGGTTTTTGTTTGTTCATTTGTTTGTTTGTTAATCCTCACTCGATATTTTCCCATTGATTTTTAGAGGGAATGAAAGTGAGGAGAGGAAGACAGAGAGAAACATTGATGTGAGAGCAATGCCTATACTATTTGGTCTTCCTTTTGCTTATTTCCTGCTATTTAATAATTGGGTTAAATAACAACAGTATCAGTACTACGAAACTGAGTTATATTTTTCTTTTTTAATCTATGGAAATACTTATATCACAAGTCTTTGTTATATGAATGCCAAAACTATTAGGATTTATATGCTTAAAATATCAAAAATTACTTCTTTGTCTATCATCCTGTTTTCTTGTTTGTTCTTTGTATTTTGTCCTACATTCAAGCACTTACCTATTGCCATAAATAATTATGAAGAGCCTGACAAATTCTGGGAAACAAAGATTATATACTATCAATCTTTGCCTAATAGGAGGAAGCAACACATGGGAACATTTAATGGTAACCTGTGCCATTTAACATGTAAGCTTCAGTCTCTTAGAAATGGGCATAGATCATAGATGCATATTTCACATTTGGATTGTTACTAAGTTTTCTGGACAGTTTTCTCTTAATCAAATCGTATACAAATGGGCTATAACAAAGATGTAATGACTGCTCTTTCTCTCTTTTCACTCTCCTTTAGTTTGAAATTCCAAAGCCAAAGAAAACATGTTATGAATGTACACATCTCTGTATCTAAAACATGTAACTCAGATGAGAAATAACAATAAAAATACGTGTAGGTAAGATTCAATGTAGTAGACCAAATAGAAAAATAGATTTTTAGGCAGAGGAGAAAGGGAGAGGAATTTTCTTTTCCTTTTTTTTTTAACTAGATAAAATAGCACAACTATTAATTATGCTCCCACCAGCAGACAGTATTTCCCAGAATGCTAAATAAAGAAAGCTAAACAATTTAAAGGATTTAGCAGTAAGTAGATTCAGACTTTCCAATTGATTACATAACTGGCAGGCTGTGTGATTTTGAACCATTATTTAACTTTTCCCCCCATATGAACTTAATTGATTATTGGTTGACCTCATTATATAATAAAATGGATGATTATTTAGTTATTAAGATGCAAAAGGAAAATGTAGACATAAAAGGAAATCACAATTATTCTAAGTCACTGGGCATTTTTCTTTCAAGTGCATTTATCTTTCAAGTGCTTCCTCAGCCTGTTGTT
>NW_006296284.1:545709-556012 GCF_000327345.1 Myotis davidii
TTCGCATTGACCTATGAACTAAGAGGTCACTGGTTTGATTCCTGGTCAGGGCACATGCCTGGGTTTTGGGCCAGATCCCCAGTAGGGGGTGTGCAGGAGGCAGGCAGTAGATATTCTGCTCTCATCAATGTTTCCATCTCTCTATCCCTCTCCCTTTCACTGTCTCTAAAATCAATTAAAAAATAAGAAAAATATTTTGAATGAAGGCTGCTAAAGGGAAAAAAATTCTTTCCCATGTTATCATTCTTTGTTTTAGGAATTCATTGTTATTTCTCATTAATTCATAAGAAATTCATTAAGAAATACATTTCACAATTTGGAATGATAGATCTTTAATAAGAATAGCAGGTCAGCCAGCATAGCTCAGTGGATGAGCATCAACTTATGAACCAGGAGGTACCGGTTCGGTTCAATTCCTGGTCAGGGCACATACCCAGATTGCAGGCTCGATCCCCAGTGTGGGGTGTTGCAGGAAGCCACTGATCAATAATGATTCTCTCTCATCATTGATGTTTCTATTTCTCTCTCCCTCTCCTTTCCTCTCTGAAATCAATAAAAATATATTACAAAATAAGAACCTCAAAGTCATATTGTTATGGGAGAAAAGTATGGATGGTCTTTCTCTGTTGCTAGTGGGAGTGGGGTTCTTGGAGTTCCACTGAAATAAGCATTTCCGGAGGCCCCACAGGAGGATGAGATGTGGTGGAAACCTTTATTTTCGTGGAATTACGTACTTGGGTTTCCGAAGTCCCATTTCCTTAATCCAGTCCTGGAAGATGTGCAGCTGGTGATTCAGTAGAGCTAAAAGCATATCCAGCGTCCACAGTTTCCTTTCCATGGTGCAGTTGGGTCTAGTTTAGCATTAGGCTAGTTGTAGCCCATTAATCCATTGCGTGGGGTAGACATGGTTATAGGTCATGTGGGTGAATGCAGGAGACTGAGAGCTGGAGGAGAGCCCTGCAGGCCAGAAGCCAAGTGCAACACCCCAAGAGACAAGAGAATTAATGCCTTTGTTTAGAGGATTAAATATCTCAAATCAGCCCAGGTCAGTGTGCTGTGGCAGTGGTTCTCAACCTTCCTAATGCCGCGACCCTTTCATACAGTTCCTCATGTTGTGGTGATCCCCAACCATAAAATTATCTTCATTGCTACTTCATAATTGCAATTTTGCTACTGTTATGAATCGTAATGTAAATATTTGATATGCTATATGTGTTTTCCGATGGTCGCAACCCACAGGTTGAGAACCGCTGGCTTAGAGCATTGGCTTGCTCACTAAATGGTTGTAGGTTCACTCCCTGCCCCTGGTTGTGGAGTATGCAGAAGGCTACCCTCAATGTGTCTCTTTCACATGGATGTTCCTCTCCTCCTCCCTCCCTTCCTCCCTCCTTCCTTTCCTCCCTCCCTCCCTCGCTCCCTCCATTTCACTCTCTTGCTGAAAAGCAATTTAATAAATATCTCACATCTTCTCTGCTTACAGTGGTCACACCTACTCTGGCCAATGACCTGTTCCCAGATGTGACTGATAGGTACATCCCTGCCCCATTTCACCCAGACGTTACTAGGCAATATCCTCCCCTTGTCCAGTCTGTTCCGCCAGGATCCATGGGGAACAACCTGGGGAGTGTTAAGCTGCAGTTTCCGGGCAAAGCTGAACAATGACATGCCTGTACTATTTGGCCTTTCCTTTGCTCCTTTCCTGTTACTAATAACTAGGTTTATTACAAAAGCATCCTTATTAGCTACAAACTTTTATAGTAGATTAGAAATGGACTGTTTTTATATTTGAAATGTTTGATCATATTTACTGTTTTCTCCTAATTTTGGTAGGTGCTTGATCCTCTCATATTTATATTTTCTGCCACCTATTTTGTAATCACCATCTGTGTTCCTTTGTGTATGTCTGAGTGTGTGTGTGTGTGTGTGTGTGTGTGTGTGTTTTTTATTGGTTTCAGAGAGGGTGTGTGAAGAGAGAGAGAGAGAGAGAGAGAGAGAGAGAGAGAGAGAGAGAAGCAACATCTAAATCTATAGAGATTTTTATGAGTTTATTTTAGCCAAACTGATGACATATGCCAGGGAGCAAGATCTCAAATGCTCTGGTGAATAACAGTTTTGCAGTTTCTTTGATGTTTTTGAAATTAAGGAGGGGATTTAAGGAAGATTGGAAGGTTGGAGAACCCAAGGTGGGGATTGGATTACAGGACAGTAAACAAAGTTGATTGTGCTCCCTGTGGGTTAATACTCACCTCATGGGGTATTATAGTATTTCAAAGGTGTTTTATCCTAGATGCACGAGAATAATAGACAAGGCTGGCTTAAAGCGTTTCACTAAAGAAGTTATATGCCTGAGGCATGACTACCCACTATGACCTGCCCAGTTAGGAGTTTATGGACAGATCATCTTGTGAGGTTACTTTCTATAGGTTCCCTCCTCCCTTTTTATCCACAGGGAACCTGAAAGGAGGGAGAAAGAGGTTACTTTCCATAGCATCTCACCCCACTTTTTTTTTTTTATCCACAGAGAATCTGAAGGAAGGAGAGGGGAGACAGAGAACAAACAAAGGGAGAAAGACAAAGAAAGGGATAGAGAAGAAAATTGATTTTGTAATATAAGTGTTTAAAGAAGCAATAACAAAACAAAACATGAGTAACACATTTTTCTATACTTATGGCACTCATGCACATTAATTTTAGTGGTGGGGGTAAATGAAATTGTATGTTAGTGTAGAAGAGGAAAATCTTTTCTATGTCTTCCAGATTCAGCGATTGGAGTTCCCCGGTAAACTGACAAAAGATAAATTAACAGGAGAAAAGGTTGGTTTTGTGTGCACATGGCAGGCATCACATGCCCAGGTTGTGACCTCAATCCTCAGTTGGGGGTGTGCAGGAGGCAGCAGATTCTCTTTCTCATCATTGATGTTTCTGTCTCTCTCTCCCTCTCCCTTCCTCTCTCTAAAATTAATACAAACTTAAAAAAGGAAAGAAAAAAAGAAGTGAACACCCACAAAGGAGGAGTTAGACCTGGAGACTTAATATACCATTTTAACAAAAGATGAAAAGTGTGGAGAACAGACCAGATAAAGGTCAAGGGTGCTTGAGCTTTGGTTGGGGTAACTGTGGAAGGTGAGTAGGAAATGTGTGGTAATAATTTAGGTGATAGGAGTTGCTCCAGGGAAGTTCTCTAATGTCTGGAAAAGGAGAGGGGGGCACCTTCACAGATGTAACATTACCTTTACCAAAGGAACATGTGTATCCTGTTTTTACATAGAGAGGTAAGGCAGAGAGCGCTTCCGGAGCTTGCTATTGCTTAATTGCCATCAGCTTAAAAGGATCCATAGCCAAGGTGTCATATTTTGGGCTGGAATATTCTGATCCCCCTCATTTGCTTTAAATTACCATTCGATGTCCGTTAAGAGAATTTTCTCCCAATTTGTTTTAATTTTAACATATTAATACCTTAGCTCTTTATTTCCCACCTACATTATCAGAAATCTCTCTTAGTAAATGTACATGAAAAAATAAAGCCATTGCTACAAACATTCTACATTTCTTTTCAGTAACTATTGATACCACCGTGCTCCGTAAGCTGTTCTAGATGCTGAGAGCACAGCAACAGGATAGGAATGAGCAATGGAAAATATTCTGCCCTCGTGGGAAGGAAGTTTAGGGCCAACAGATAGAGGAAAAAGAAGAAATATAGAGTTTAAAAATATGGTATGTCGTATATTCAACAGTGCGATGGTAATAATAAGTCAGGAAATGGAGAGAGGGATTGCTAGTATAGGAGGATGTTGTGAATATAAAGAATATAAAAATCTCAGTGAAAAGGTGATTTCTGATCATTGACATATTTTGGAAAAAGCATTCTAGGTAGAAGGAACAAGTAATAAAAAATAATACGGGGGTGTATTTGAGGAATAGCAAGGGGATATCTGTGACTAAAGCAGAATTAGCAAGCGGGTGTGTGATTGGGAAATGGGGGAGTTGTGGAAGCTGGAGTTATTATGTGTTGGGGGGATTCGTTTGGGCAGAATAAGGACTTTGGATAAGAGAAAAATGAGAGAGATTTGAGCAGACCAGTAATGTGATTTGAACTCTGTGTTTCCAAGATTCGTCCTGCCTGATGCAGAGAGAATAGATTGCAGTTGGGAAAGGTCTTCCTTGCTTTGAAATGAAAGTTTTTCTCTACCTAAAACTCACAGATGTCTATTGGGCCAGGGTTCCTGAACCTCAATGTTGGAGTTCATCTGAGTCCATGCATCAGCCACCAGACAAGCAGGAGCGGGAGTCTGCAGTGGAGAAAGGGAGGAATTTATTATATGGCTGACCAATTTGGAGAACACATTGTTAGAGCAGGCATTTAGTTAGATATTAACAAAGAGGAGGGACCAAATGGGCAGTTACCCCTGGGAAATAACTGGCATTGTTCCACCAAATGGAGCAAAAATGTCCTGTCCAGTTCACTAGGCAAGAAGATAGCTTTACAGCCACCCTGGGGGGTCCACCTGCATTGTTTCTCTGGATTGAGGGAGGGAGGAAGAAAATGGTGAGAGGGAATTCCTTTTACTAAGTGCATGCACAGGAGAAGCCAAATGAGGAAGCAGAACTATGAGGCATTCACAGTAGGTGCCAAGATGGCCACTTCAGAGGGGAAGGGCACTAGCCTGGAAAAATTTCAGGAAAAGAGATTTTCTAGGGGAAGGTCACAAGTACAAGCCCAGGAAAGAGATTGGATAGTATAGAGAAAGCCTCTCTTTCCTGAACCTGAGGAAATATATAGAAGCTAGACAAAGAACCCCATGCCAGTGTGTGCACCCCTTGGAGCATGCCCATGCCCTTTCTTCTCTTGGGCACATACTTTTTGCCTTGTTTTTCTTCAAAACTCTTAAGTGTCCCTATGAGGCTGGAAACCAGGGGAGCAGCGAGCAGTGGCAGACAACTCCCCTTTTGCTTCTGTAACTTCCTTTCCTGAGTTGATGCAGCTGCTGTCCTATACCGAGCCGCTCTCTGCCTCTCTGAGAGTATACTGTCACTTTTTGCTCTAACAAATCGTGCCACCATCACTTAAACTCCTGGTAAGTTAGTGTCCCTGATGTTTTTTTCCTGCAACACCATTGAAGGAGCTATTTCCTCCAGTAACAACATGAGCTTGTTCCTTGAAGGACCTACCTCCCCAGTGGCTTGTAGGTTATAGATATCATAGAGCGAAATTACAGAACAACATGGGTTAGGGGTCGTGTTAGGAGGTGAAGTAGGGGTTATATTTCATTTCTTCAGGTCTGGAGGACAGCTCTGAGGTCAGCTCCAGTGGCCCTTACTTTGGTTTCATGGGAAAGTAGCCAGGGGGTCATTCCACCTTAGGGCTCCAGTGCTAAGATACAATTTAGGTCAAGATGTTATCATTAGTAAGCCAGGGACTCAGCCTTGTGATCTTCAGTCAGGACCGCCCTCTGTTTCCTGAAGGGTTAATGATTATCAAGGGGAAAGACTAGGTCTGTGATGCCTGTAGAAGGAGAGGAAGGGAAACAATGATTTCTAAAGCTGTAGTCACAAATCAAAATTCTGAAGGCCTTTGGTTTCATGAGCTTATGATGTAAAAGAGGAAAATGTGGTGAACACAGCTGGATGTTCAGATGATAAAAGTCAAGAAGGTGCTCGGTGATGAGGATTTGAGGGCGTCACTCAATTTGCTGCAGCACCCATCACTCCCTCGAATGGGTGCTGTGAGTGAGGGTGCCCATTTTCCATGGCAGTCATTGATTACCTCTAGTTGTTACAATGTGGCAACATGAGCCTAAGTGTTGCTAGGTCTGCAATTTTCTTAAGGGAAGCCTAAAATATTAAATTTTATGTTAATTTTTTACAAGTACAGCTATGCATGGCATAACAATGTTTCAGTCAAAAATAAACTATGTATGACAGATTACAATGGAGATGAAAGATTCCTATTGCCTGTTGATAGTATAGCACAATGCACTTCAAAAATACCATTGTGATACAATTGACTACAGAATTTAGTAAAGTCAATTTTAGAAAATATTAGCCTGTTGAGAATTTTTATGAGTTTACTTAAGCATCACTGAGGACATGCCAGGAAGCAAGGTCTCAGATGGTTCAGAGGAGGAGAGTTGTAGCAGTTCCTTTTATACATTGGAAACTGGCTGGGCAGGGATTAGGAAAATTACATGAAGGTGGGAGAAGGCAAGGTGGTGACATCTCTATGATTGGATTAAAGCAGTGGTTCCCAAACTTATTTGGCCTACCGCCCCCTTTCCAGAAAAAATATTACTCAGCGCCCCCTGGAAATTAATTTTTTAAAAATTTTAATAGCAATTAAACAGAAAGATAATGTATTAATGTTTCTACCTTTTTCGTAAAATATAGTAAAAAAGGTGTAAATTAGAAACATTGAAGTTTGAAATTATGAAACTGTTTATTGAACTCAGAATAGAAAGGTAATACAAAAAAAGTTAAAACAAATGTACCAGTGACCATCACCGCCGCCCCCCTCCCCCCCCCATCGCTGCAGCACCCACCAGGAGGCGGGGACACCCACTTTGGAAATCACTGGATTAAAGTTTCGTTATCAAGATTATATGCCCCCTTGTGGGTGGTTATGGCTCTCAGGGGTCTGAAAAAGAGTATTGCTTCTGACATTTCTAAGGTACATTAACCTAGATGCACAAGAGCAGTGGACAGCGCTTGCTTCAGACAAAGGAAAACCTTTTATAGGCTGAGGCGTGACTACTTACCATGATCTCCCCAGTTAGGAATTTATCATCAGAGCACCAGGTGAGGTTACTTTTGGTCACTGAACTTGTCCATAGCCTCTTTGTTTTTGTTCACAATAACATGCCATGCGGATTTATAGCTAGAAGCTGTAGGGAACAGAATTTGTCACCCAACAATATGTCTCTTTGGCATCAGGACTGTTTTAGGCTGGTTAGTTTGAAGAAACTGCATCCACAGGAGAAGCTCTGAAAACCAGGTAAAAGGTACCCTTTGTAAAAGACATTTACATTTGTAAGGGAAAACTCCATTGGTAGGTTGTCTTCCAGCTGTGCCCTAGGAGTGGGGGTGATCCCTTGTCTAGAAAACCTTATCCCTGCAGAAGACAATAACTTAAATCTGCATAACAACCTTATTCTTTACTGTGCTTTTCCTGGTAACCTCCCATAACTGAATGATTCTACACACACACACACACACACACACACACACTCACTCACTCACTCCCCAACATCTTTTGTTTTTGGCTGAAGGTAGCATTTAAGATAATGGCTTCTGCCATTTTGGCTTGTTCCTCAGTTTTTCTGGGTTTCCTCCATGTCTACAGGAGGTCTCCATGTTATTAAACATTTGTGGGGTTTTTTCTGCTGTTAATCTGTTGTTTATTACAGAGATATCTCAGCAGAGAACCCATTAGCATAGAGAGAAAATAATTTTTCTTCCCCTGCAGAACAAATGGCTGTACGTGTGCAGTAGGTTATACCATCTAGGTTTGTATAAGTCTACTCTATGATGTTTTCAAAATGAGGACGTTGCCTAAGGGTGCATTTTTCAGAACGTATCCTTGTCATAAGGAGACACGTGACTGTGTAGATATTAACTCATATTTAAAACACTCTGCAGTCCAATACTGCTTTTTTTGGACGATTAAGCACTCCTGAGGGTAGGATCCAATAGAAAGCCTATAGTTTGCATTCTCTAATCTGTGTAAGGATAAAGTAGATAGTTTTAACACTGGTAATTAAGAGGTGAGATAAAGATGGAGAAAAGTCAGTGCCTAAATTCAGATCCTTTCAGGAAAAAGTCTTATCAAATTTTTTTAAAAAAATATTTAGACATAATCCAAAAGTGAGTATGATCTAAATTAAAGCATTTTTGTCTTAATGATTTTGAATTGGCTCTCACGTTAAATTTTTTTCTTAACATGAACACACACTAGAATACTTCATTCTTAATAGCAGGACCACTCATACACAAATTTAATCTAAAACAAATTCCACTATGGAGCCCTAATGGATGCATGGTACAGGCATTTGCATTACAAATACATTATTGATTCACAGAAATTAGGCACCAGGAATTGGAGTCTGTAGACTCACTGTGTGGTTTGAGTAAAAAGTAAAGCAGTAAACATCAATAGCCCATTTGCTCTGGCAATGTATTCCCCCAGTAGAACTGGGCATCTTAATGATGACATTGCCAGCTTCAGTGTGTAGAGCTGCCTTACAGTGGCGTTAATGCCATTACTAGTGTAAATTAGCTTGCAGGCTGCCTGCCTGCCTGTTTTACTCTGCAGTGCTAAAGTGCTTTAGGTCCCTAGAGTTGTAAATTAATAAGAACATTCAAAAAATAACCTTAGGAATCTCTCACAGAGTGTGGTTTCTTTAATATGAAGGTATATACTTCGGCAATTTTGCCATAAAGCATTGATCAGATTTTCAACATGCATACACGTGTGTGTGTGTGTGTGTATTATCAGGAATATTAAAGAACTATGATTGATTCCAGCAATTTTTCATGAGAAGGGAGTAATAGGTTGCCTGAATAAGAATATGTACAGTCCTAGCTGGTTTGGCTCAGTGGATAGAGCGTCGGCCTGTGGACTGAAGGGTTCCGGGTTCGATTCCAGTCAAGGGCCCATGCTTGGGTTGTGGGCTGGATCCCCAGTAGGGGGCGTGCAGGAGGCAGCCAATCAATGATTCTCTCTCATTAATGTTTCTAGCTCTCTCTCTCTCACTCTTCCTCTCTGTAAAAAATAGATGGATCACTCATTCTCTTTCTAGATATCTACCTGCCTACATATCTATCTATCTAGGTTCACTGCCTAGTGAACGTAATGAACATAATCATTATTATTCAGTTGTTTTTTTAAAAAATCTGAAGATTGCTACAGTGGGACTATTTTATTTTTTTTAATTTTTTATTGATTAATGTATTACATATGTGTCTTATCTTCCCATTGGGACTATTTTATTTTAAAGAGGGTTCCTATTAAGTTTCTGGCAGAAATAAGTACCATTTTCTAGGTTATAAAGGACACCTTGACATATCCAAACCTCTTTAAAAATTTCAAAATACAGCTGAACAGTGAGCTCATGGATTGAATTTTCGGAGTCTTCTATTTCCATTGGTAAATCCATATGACAATACCCCTTGGGTTATCATAAGTGTTAAAGAACAGTCAATAATGTGTAGATAATAATTGTATTGAGGGTTACATAAGAATGGAGCTTAACACAGGTATTGGTGCAGAATAAATGCCTAGTCGTACTTATGGGTTGTTATTATCATCACGTTTTCTGTATGTAAGATATCGATGAGGCAAGGTTACGTAATACATTCAGTGCTGTGTTACACAGTGATGCTCTCTGCAAAGGTGGTTTCTTAATTATCATCATCCTCACCCTCACTATCCATTATCTTGGCACTTTCCTACTATGTAACGGATTGGCACCTTCCTACTATTTATTCTTTGAATAATAAATAAAATAACCTATAGAAAAATGAGTCACCGTTTATGGACTGTTTTTCAGTTCCCTTTAATTTTTGTGTGGCAACTTGCACATTTTCTGTCACTGCCCTCCCTTTACCGGTATAAGTTGCTTTTGTTATTGCTGGTCTGGATAGTTAAATAAAAATTAGAAAATTAAAAAGTTTAAAAATAAAAGCTTGGGTCAGACCCAACACAGAGTTTAGTATGATTAGTCTGAATTTGGCTCTTGCTTGTACAGTAATAGTCAGTGCATCTGACACATTGGCAGTAGGTTTTTCCAGCACAAATGTTCATGCTTTGTAATATTTTGTACTTAGTGTGTGGACATATTTGTTATGTGTTACTTTTTTTTCTGGCAGTATTATAAGGGCCTGAAAGTGTGACTAAAAATTGAAGGAAACAAGAAAAGCATGAGTAAAATATTTGCGTCTTTCTTCCCTGTTTGCTTGTGCCCATATTAGTGTGTAATGTTATTGATATAAAGTGAAAATGATAAGGTATTTATGCACAGTCATAATCATGTTTTGATAGTCCAGTGTTATGCATGTTGTATACAACAGAATTAGCTCCGAAGGCATAGAATGTGATACTTGGTGCTCCCTGAACGGGCCACATTCATTCATGCTTATTCCCTCTGCATGGAATTCTCTTCTTTCCCTTTGCTACTTAACCATTTCCCTGTGATTCACTTGACAAACTCCTAATTATCTTTGAAGACTCAGCTTCAAGTCCCTGCCCTCTATATTCCCTTCCCTAGGCTACACAATCCTACTATGGCACTTAACTTATTGTTATTGTATA
>NW_006296284.1:556370-565734 GCF_000327345.1 Myotis davidii
TGATTGGTTGATTGGTTTGTCTTTGGGAAATGGTAGAAGAGATTGAATACCTAAAGTAACTATGGTGGATCCCTGCCTTTGGAGGTCACTAAGTGTGTAGGATGGAGAAAACTTTTCCCACCCAATCTGCCTAATATTCCAATATCTATTGAACTTTTCTTAAAGTTTTATAATACTTTTTTAAAATGGAGGGTAATATACTCCTTTATAACAACCTACAGAACTCTTTTGTCTCCATCTGGCTGATTGCATATGGCCTCCCACACTGCTGTAGACTTTTTGTTCAAGACAGTGGGAAAGAGATAAGCCTGTTCTCCAGTTATATGTTTGTTATCATTATCACTAAAATAGAGATTCTCTGATTTATTTAAGATTGTAGAAATTTTTTTCAGGTGAAATTTCATGGTAGCTTTGGTTGCAAACAACTTGAAAAGGGTATATTTGAAGAGAAAGGGCATTATGTTGATAAATAATAAACATGGTCTTTTAATTTTCTCTCAGAGTACTTAAGGAATATGAGTGTTCTTTCTTAATAATATTGGTATTTATACCACAAGCTCTTCTACTAATTTTTTTGCCACCCAGGTAAAATTATTTCTGCCATTCAAGACTTATTTCTGTTAGGATGCATTGCTTCATGTTGAATACCTTATTTGGTAGTAGATAAAAGAGGCAATAATTCTGCTTGTCTTCCATTATTTAACAATGCTATTTCAAATATGTTTTTATTGATTTCAGAGAGGAAGGGAGAGGGAGAGGGAGAGAGAGAGAGAGAGAGACGAGAGAGAGAGACATCAATGATGAGAGAGAATCACTGATTCACTGATTGCCTGCCTCCTGCACACCACCCACTAGGGATCTAGCCAGCAACACAGGCTTGTGCCCTGACTGGGAATCGACCTTGACCTCTTGATTCTTAGGTCAGTGCTCAACCACTGAGCCACACCAGTTAGGCTAACAATGCTATTTTAAAATAATTCTCAATGAACATGTATTTTATTCCCTGCCCTTTGGTTTAGGAAAATTGTGGAGAAAGCAATACATGTCTTGGAAGATGATAGACCTTTTATTTATTGAGGTGTAATTATTTCAACCCATATCTTATTTATGATCTCATATTATTCTAGATGCATAGAAGGTTTCCTGACATATCTTTTCTTCTTCAGGAAGAAAAATAAGTAATTTACTGCTTTTTTTTTTTTAAACCGATGATTCAGGGGACTTAGGAAGAAGTAAAAACGAAAGTCTCTTGAGAATATTTGACCTATTTTAAGATGAATTTTAGATTACCTGAAATTTCCATAGCCTTATGTATTGGTCAAATCCTTATAGAGAAAGGAAAACTGCTCTGCACATGTTTCTCTCCATTTTGAAACACACAGTTCCATTTCTATTGCATAGAAATTTAGAAATTACAGGCTCTCTACACTAATAAAAGAGAAACATGCAAAGTAACCATCCCCCCATCACTCCACTACACCCTCAAGCCATGCCCACCAGACAATCAGGAGCAAGTATGCAAATTAACCCAACTAAGATGGCGGCGGCCACAGAGCTGGAGCGAGCAGGAGGCTTGGGTTGCTGCCGGGGATGGTGAAGCCAAGCTTCCCGCCTGCCCTGGCCAGCCCTGGGCTCCATTCAAGGCTACAAAGTTTCAATTATAGAAGATAAATAAATCCCAGATACCTGCTTCCAGCCCAAAAGGAGAGGCTGGAAGCTTGGGTTGCCTGGGGGCATGGCCAGCCTGAAAACGGCCATCAGCCCCTTACCCAGTCTGGCCACACCCCCATGAAGTGAGGGTCCCTGCTGGGGGGCTTGGTCAGCCTGCAAACAGCCATCAGCCCCTCATCCAGGCTGTCCAGGCACCCCCCAGTGGGGACCCTCACCCTGAAGGGGGTGTGGCCAGCCTGAAAACGGCCCTCAGCCCCTCACCCAGGCTAACCACACCCCCAATGGGTGAGGGTCCCCACTGGGGGGCTTGACAAGTCTGCAAATAGCCATCAGCGCCTCACTGAGGCTGGCCGGGCACCCCAGTTGGACCCCCCCCCTGATCCGGGACACCCTTCAGGGCAAACCAGCCGGCCCCCACCCGTGCACCAGGCCTCTATCCTACATAGTAAAAGGGTAATATTACCCTAACAGCAGAACTACTGGGAATGACTGGTCACTATGACACACACTGACCACCAGGGGGCAGATGCTCAATGCAGGAGCTACCCCCTGGTGGTCAGCGTCCTCCCACAAGGGCAGCTCTGCTCAGCCACAAGGTAGGCTGATGGCTGCCAGCACAGGGGTGGTGGCGGGAGACTCTCCCGCCTCCTCAGCAGCGCTTAGGATGTCCGACTGCACCTTAGGCCTGCTCCCCGCTGGCAAGTGGACATCCCCCGAGGGCCGCTGGGCTGCCAGAGGGATGTCTGACTGCCAGCTTAAGCCCGATCCCCCCCCAGGGAGCAGGCCTAAGCCAGCAGGTGGTCATCCCCCGAGGGGTCCCAGACTGCGAGAGGGCACAGGCCAGGCTGAGGGACCCCCTTGAGGGCACACATTTTTGTTCACTGGGCCTCTAGTAAATCTCATAAACATCTATATAAATAAGAATTGATATTTTTTATTCTTAGTGACGTTGACTTTAGAAATTAATTTTAGCTGAGGGATCCCATTTCCCGATACACACACATACACACACATATGCACACATGCACGCACAGTGTTTATATTCCCATGTTTGTTCTTTTCTTGTCATATCACTTCTCCTAGTTTTAAAAACCTCAGTCTTGCTACCATTCAAATTTATTTTCCATAAGATGGCCCTGACTCTATCAGTGTTTTATGTAAACTTAAAATTTATATTTAATCACATACTATTTTAACACTTTTAATGATGATATAGGATAATGAATCTTGTCATCTGGTATAGGATAATGAATCTTGTCCATCCCATAATAAATTGGAACTTAAATAGAAGGCCAAACCAAAGGAACTCAGATACATCAGTTTGTGCCTGTGGTCCCTTCTGTTTACTTAGACTTAGGGAATCTATTAATGTCTGTTGTTTTACTGCAAAAATAGTCATTTCCCCCCTTTTGTCTTGATTTTGTATGGATTTCTAAACTGTTTTCTTGGCATTTATGATTTCCAGTTTATGGATTTGCATAGAAAAGCGTAAAAGTACATATGCTGACTCTAGGAAAGGGGGAAGAGAGGATTTGGCTCAAAACAGGGAGTTTAATAGTTTGCTAGGACTTCAGTACCAAAGTACTCCATTTTCAGGAGTTTAAACAACAGAAGTTTATTGTCTCACAGTTCTGGAGGCCATGGGTCCAAGATCAAGGTATCCATAGGTTATGTTCCTTAAAGGACTGTGAGGAAAGGTCTCTCTCCTTGGCTTATAGATAATTGTCTTCTTTCTGTATCTCTTAATGTAATCTTCCCTCTATGTGTGTCTCTATGTCCAAGTTTTCTTTTATAGGGACACCAGTCATATTAGATTAGACCCTATCCTAATAACCTCATTTTAAGTTAATTATCTTTGTAAAGATTCCATCTCCAAATATGGTCACATTCTGAAGTACTGTGGTTAGGACTTTAACATAGGAGTTTTGGCAGTGGACAAATAATAGGGAGGAAAAGTTGAATTTACACTAGCAGGGCTGTACCTGCTATTTGAAGTTACTTTTTAAAATATAAACCCTTTCTCTTGGTATCTGTTGTATATTAGAGGAGATTAACAAAAATATGTTTTGGCATAGACTCAATACTTGTAATGTGTCTGGTGAAGCTGAAACATGTATGATTCATAAATAAAATTGAGTTAAACATAATATATAATTTTGAAAGTTTATGTAAGGAAGTTTGGCCTTACTGAAAAAATATTTTGAATAATAGACTGAGTATAAAATGTGTACTATTTATAGTATCATTAGCAATATATTTGTGCCAATTTTTTTCTCTTTGTTATTATTTTAAAAAATAAGAAGTTTCTTTCTTTTTTTTGGGGTGGGGTGGGGGAGGAAAGGATGATCTATTCGCTCAACAAAAAATTATAGCAGCCTAACTTATGTAACATGGAATTGCCCATACTGTGTCATCAATCACCCATTCAACTTGGACTCTAAGCTTGAAGAACATTATTAATCATTTACTTCACTTCCCATTTTTTATGATAAGGAAATAGATTTCTCAGGCATAGAAGGGACTTGCCAAATGCTATGCAATTAGTAAGACTAGGGCCAGAACCCAAAACTTATAAAGTAAAAATTCAACAAATTTTTTTATTATTATTTTTATCCTCACCCATGAATGTGTTTTCATTGATTTTTTCCAAAATATATTTTTTATTTATTTCAGAGGAGAGGGAGGGAGAGATAGAAACATCATTGATGAGAGAGAATCACTGATCAGCTGCCTCCTGCATGACCCACACTGGGGATCAAGCCCACAAACTGGGAATGTGCCCTGCCCCAGAATTAAACTGTGACCTCCTGGTCCCTAGGTCATTGCTCAACCACTGAGCCACACAGGGCTTCATTGATTTTTGAGAGAGAGAGAGAGAGAGAGAGAGAGACCGACCAATTGGTTGCTTCCTTCATAAGTTTGACCAGAAACCAAACTGGCAACCTTTTGATATACTGGATGATGCCCAATCAACTGAGCCACCTAGCTAGGCCCAAATTTCACAATTTTAAATGACCTTTAAGTTCATCAGCTTTGTAATTTTCATGATGAGGGAACTAGGTCTCAGAGAAGTTAAATAATGTGTCAAAGCCATACAGCAGGTTCAGTTGTAAAGTAAATATCGAAGTGTAAGCTTAACTAGTGCACTGATTTTTAAATCAGTTCAAGGAAGGTCAGATAAAACAAGCAAAATATTTAAGCAAATACACACAGAAGTGGGAAAAGTAGAGAGAATATCTTCAGTCATCAGACCATTGAAGTAACAGATTAATTTGTACTAATATTGGAGTAAGTGGCCAGTCATTAAGATGAAAAAAATATATTAATGTTTGAGGACAAGACTCTTTGTCTTCCCAACATCTACTCCAGCTATATTGGTATTTCTTAGCCACTTTGGAGCCTTCACTGAATATATTAATGTCTTCTGTACACTATTCTTGTTGGGGCAAAAAGTAGATTAAGTCTAATTATTAATTCCGTGTGTGTGTGTGTGTGTGTGTGTGTGTGTTTTCACTTATTATGGTGCTTTATATTTTTTTCATTCAATTTTCATTTATCCTTTAATATATCCAATTATATTATTACTTTACTAGAGGCCCGATGCACGAAATTTGTGCACGTGGGGGGAGTCCCCTCAGCCCAGCTTGCACCCTCTCCAATTTGGGGCTCCTCGGGGGGATGTATGAGTGCTGGTCTAGCCTGGTAGTCAAACATCCCTCTCATAATCCTGGACCACTGGCTCCTAATTACTCACCTGACTGCCTGCCTGGTCACCCCTAACTACCCCCACTGCCAACCTGATCACCCCTCACTGCCTCTGCATGCCGGTCTGATCGCCCCTAACTGCTCCCCACTGCCAGCCTGTTTACCCCTAATGACCCTCCTTGCTTGCCTGGTCACCCCTAACTGCCCTTCCTGCTGGCCTGGTCAACTCCACTGCCCCCACTGCCAACCTGATCACCCCTCACTGCCTCTGCATGCCAGCCTGATCGCCCCTAACTGCTCCCCACTGCCGGCCTGGTCACCCCTAATATCCCTCTTTTGCTGGCCTGGTCAACCCTAACTGCCCCGCCCCCTGCTGGCCTGGGAACCCTCAATAGCCCCCTGCCAACCTGGTTTCCCCCAATTGCACCTCCCCCTGCCGTCCTCGTCGCCTCCAATTGCCTCCCCTGCCGGCCTGGTTACCTCTTACTGCCCCCCATGCCGGCCTGGTCACCCCCAACTGCCCCCCATGCCAATCTGGTCACCCCCAACAGCCCCCACTGCTGGCCTTGTTGCCCCACGCAGCCTGCTGTTCAGTCATTTGGTCGTTCCTCACTATCCCCCCTGCCAGCCTGGTTGCTCCACACAGTCTGCTTGCTCAGTTGTTTGATCAGCCCTCGGGCCGGCCCTGGATGGTTGGGCAGCTGACACCCGAGGCTTGCCTGCGCCTCGGGCTAGCCCTGGGCGGCTAGGGGCCTGAAGGTACGGGGGGACTCTGGAGGCAGGCTCGCGGAACAGCCGGACCCGCCTTGGGGTTGGCCCAGCCATGCCATGCACCTGCCGAACTGGCAGGTCTGAGGGGACTGGACGCCGCTATCTTGTGGCTGTGGGCACTGCCATCTTTGAGGGCATGGCAGTCAATTAGCATACTCCCTCTTTATTGATAGAATTATTGATAGGATTATCTCTCTCCATCTGCAATATTTCTCCTTTATCAGAATCTTACCTCCTTTCATTTTTAATCTTTTTGAATGACCCCTCAGCAAATCAACTACAAATATTTTTAAGGCTTCTCCGCAAGACATGCTCAAACAAGCAAATAAACTAAAATAATTAGTGATAATAATTTCTAAAAGTCTATTCACCATACTGTCCTTCAACCTATTTTCTTCTTTTACTTTTTCTTCAAGTCATACTAATCATTTGTAACTAAATTTATTTTTTATCATTAGCAGATCCAAATGCAGGTTTTTCTTTCTTTCCCACTATCCTATAGAACCAATCTTTCATAAATGGAAACAGTAGAAGAAAAATGTTCTGAAATGATTGCTTATATTCATAGATGAGGTGCTGAGGAATTGAGAAGTATGTATAGTGTGGTTATACACACTTAGAAGTGATGGAGTCAGAATTGTGTAACAAAGAATCTCTCTATACATTCAAGACTGATTTATATATGTGCTTGAGATTTACGGATAATTCTTTATTCAGTCTTTTTATATGTAAAGACTTACCTATAAGTGTCCTTATTTTTTTCTACTTCCCCACGAATTTGAATAACCCTGACACTCCTTTTTTTCTGTTGCTAGTACAGCCATCTCTATCAACTTTGGCACCATCCTGTCCCTCCCTCCCACATCCTGAGAACTAACAAAATTTGGACTGATTTCCACAAGTCTCTTGGGGCTGCATTCTCTAGAATCCTTACTAACATTGCCATTTCCCCTTATTGGGGTAATTAAAATGATCACCTTTGGTCATTTGTTATTCTTTCTACCACTTACCCCCACACCCCCTAAATCCTCTCAAATCCATCTCATTCATCTCAGGCCGATTATTCTTCCTAATGTGCAGTTACAACCAAATCAAGAGTCCACTCAAAGGTATGGATGCCTCATATCTGGAACACCTCCCTATCCCTTGCAGTCTCTGTTCCCTGGATCCTTGCCTGTGAGAGTAGTATTCTCAGCCAGGAACAACTGAGGCCCTCACCTGAGCCTGCATTACTTGGACTGGAATGTTCTTTTATGCTCTCAGGACACACTTCAGCAACAGCAATCAGGAAACTTTGAGGAAAAGGATTTATTATTCACAGGTCCTGGAGGGTACACAGCACAGCCATGAGCCAAACAAGGAGGTTGTGGGTGGAAAGAGAGAAAGAGTGCAGAATAGGACTCTGCCCTTGTTAAGCAGAGGGTGGATGTCTAGGGTTTCTTGAGTTCATTCTTTATTGGATAATTTAAAGCATAAGACTGGGAATTAGGGCTCAGGAAAGGAGAAGCAGGGTCGCTCAAGCAGTGAGTTATGTAGGTTGTTGTCCTGGGCTTTTTGAAAGAGGGTCTTTCATGGGTAGGAGTGGTCTAGTTCCTTATTTAGTTGTTTTACTAGTAGCTGTGTCATATAGCTGTGGCAATATGCTTATTCAAGATGATGTGAAATGAATGCCTTGGCATTCAAAAGTTTAATATGCCAAGGACTTACACTACAATAAAAAAATTAATGTCAGGAACTTACACTATAGTCTATTATATTTTTCACCATAACACTTACCACTAATGGATACACCATGAATTTATGGTTCATTTTCTATATCTTCTCAATCAGGAATTAAGCTTCATGAGGACTAACATAAGGGTATTTTCTTTTTCTGTTAGTTTACAGCTATGCACTAGTTCTTTGGAGTATGTGTAGGAACTTGATAAGTATGAGTTGAAGAAAAAAAATGAACTCAGTGATCTCTTTAACATAAGCTAACAGAATATGTGTGTGTGTGTGTGTGTGTGTGTGTGTGTGTGTGTGTGTGTGTTCTACCTGTGTTTATTGAAACCAAATGGAGGAATGGATGAGCATGGAAAGACTGGGACTGAAGTGCTACGGTAGAGGATTATGAGAGACATTTGATCAAAGTTGTCTTGAAATCAAGGCTATCTCAAAAGACATCTTTATCCTTGGCCAGTTTTGCTTATTGGTTAGAGCACAGTCTGAAGGGTCTGGGGTTTGATTAAGGTCAAGGGCATGTACCTCCATTGCAAGCTTGATCCCCGGCCCTGGTCCAGGCACACGGGGAGTCAACCAATCAATAATGTCTCTCTCACATTGATGTTTCTCTCTCTGTCTCTCGTCCTTTCCACTCTCTCTAGAATGGCAATGGGAAAAATATCCTTGCTTGAGGATTAACAATAACAACTACAAAAAGACATCTTTAAGCAGTGAAGACAGGGAAGGACACAAGATAGGATCTAAGGAAAGCATAAAATCTAAATGGTATTTTTTATTAGAGAAGAGACTACAAACATATGATAGTATAGTACATTTGCCAACAACAAGATGAATCTAGGGCTTAGATCAGAAAAATATGGAGGTTTGGGGCAGTATGGGGGTTGATACTAATTTTATTGGAATCCTATGTATTTTCATTGCCCCCCTAGATGGCTCTTTATACCTGTATTTGTGTGCTTCACTCTATCAGGAATTATGTTGTATATATTTATTACATAATAAATATATACTTACAAGCCTTGCAGTATCAAAACAGACCAGATGTGTAACTTTGATTGACACATATTATATACTTAATGAGTGATTTAATTTCTCTGAAGGAGATTCAAATTATCCTTATTTAATAAAGAATAAACTCAGCCTGTATTGCTCAGTGGTTGAGCATTTACCCATGAACCAGGAGGTCATGGTTTGATTCCAGATCAGGGCACATGCCCTGGTTGCAGGCTTGATCCCCAATAGGGGGCATGCAGGAGGCAGCCGATCAATAATTCTCTCTCATCATGGATGTTTCTGTCTCTTTCCTTTTCCTTTCCTCTGAAATCAATAAAAACATTTTAAAAAATAAGTAAGATTTAATTATCACCTTCATGAGAATGACTAGTCTCATCATTTTCTCCTAACCCTGTGGTCAGCAAACTGCGGCTCGCGAGCCACATGCGGCTCTTTGCCCCATTGAGTGCAGCTCTTCCTAAGCCTTAGGAGGACCCTA
>NW_006296284.1:565832-568332 GCF_000327345.1 Myotis davidii
TGATAATAATTCATAATGCTCATATTTATCATTTAAGAATATATATATATACATATATAATATATGATTTATATATATATATATATATATAAAGAAATGTGGTATCTTAAAATACTATAAATTAAATAATATACCAGCAACACATGATTAATAAAAATCTCACTTATTTCACAATTTGTCCCATAAATACTGCTGCATTAATTTGTGTCATGTTACAGACATTTACCATTATTACAGATGTGAATGTTCCATGTATTTTTAAGGCCCATTCTATGTTCTGACCTCCTCTTTGAGACCACCCAAATAAAGAAATGCTTTTGGCATTTCGAATCCCCAAGCATCTTTTGCCAAGACTTCAAAATTTTTATTTGCCAAATTCCTGGACCATTTCTGAAATAAGATTTATGAGTCATCTGAATAAAATCCCTTATATTCATGATAGAATATTCTTTTTTTCTAAATTGATGATTTTCATGTAATATGAAATTGTGTTTCTGTGAAATACAAATTTCATTGAATGATTCATATTTTCTAATCAATTTATAAACTAGAATCTCTTTATTTTTTTGTAGAGATTTTGGACAAAGAAGCCTTTCAATTAAAATTAATAAATATAAAAAAACTTTAGAAAATACTTCCAACTTATATCCAACAAATATCTCCCTTCAAAATTCCATTCTGCTTTATAGGTTTGGGCAAATGTAAAATATAACCAGAGAAAGCATATGAACTGTGAAAAAGGAGATATTATTTATTTCATTGCAGAATGGTAGTTGAGTTTTAAAAGTAAGCATTTATCTCTCTTTTTTGAAAGTGTATGTGAAGGGAAAAAACAGTCACTAAGAGTCAGATTCAAGTCATACCTCAGAGTTGTTATGGCTAGTGAAGGGCAAATTGGGCAGTTACATAAGGTACGCATAAGTGGCAGGAGAGATGTAGAAAGGTCTGGGGGAGTGTATAGTGCCAGAATGGAGTGTGTAAGTGTGGAACATTTTGGATTTGAGCTGGACTTTGAATAGGGAGGATTTGGATGTGTGGAGATGAAGAGATGGTTGGGAGAATATTCCCAGTTAAGGGACTGGTTAACAAAAAGAATTGGACTGGGAGAACATACAGTGCTCTTACTAAGCTGTTGCAGTTTGGATGACAGTTGGGGAATGAAAGGGATGAATAATTGAGAAAGTCCCTTGAGGCTAGAATCTTAGAAGGGACTTCCTCTCTGATCCTAGGCATGTGTTGACTGCTTAATTTTTAATGTATTTTTTATAGAAGTACATTTCTTGCCCAGCTGATGTGGCTTAGTGGTTGAGCATTTACCCATGAACCAGGAGGTCATGGTTTGATTCCAGATCAGGGCACATGCCCTGGTTGCAGGCTTGATCCCCAATAGGGGGCATGCAGGAGGCAGCCGATCAATAATTCTCTCTCATCATGGATGTTTCTGTCTCTTTCCTTTTCCTTTCCTCTGAAATCAATAAAAACATTTTAAAAAATAAAACTTCAAAAATTTGAGAAAGTTGCTCATGAATAAATAGCTTTTGGATAGGAACCATAATATTTATATTCAGTACTTTCATGTTCATCTCCCAGAGAATAAAGCTTATTCCTTGACATATAATAAAACTCAGCAGCTATTTGTTGAATGAATGGTTGAGTAGATAAGTAAATAAATTGTATTAACTTACAAGTAATAATAGCTTCACATGAGATGATTTTTCCCAAAATAACTATAGGAGTATTTTTGAAAATTTTAATATTTGTTAGAGAGTTTTAAAAAAAAATTTTTGGCTGGTTATAAATCAATTTCCTTGGCAAACTTTGCTTTAATAGATTTAGTGTTATAATAAACAAGCCTATAAACTATATAAAACACTATAATCATATAATTTATCACTTTTTAAAAATGTAACTATTATTCCAGTGGGCTGACAGCTTCTCTACAGAAACTTATCAGGGAACCATAGTGCAAAAGAAACCTTAACTCTTAGTAAAGCCTATCTCTGCAGTTACTCTTGTTTCAGTGAAAACCATAATTCATTCCGCTTTTTGTGGCCTTTTTTTTTGTCCTGTGAACCAATTTATAGCTCAGTCTCTTCTTAGACTTAGAAATGAAAATTCTTCATTTACTTGGATGTTGTAATGTGAGAAAAGAAACAGCATTTTAAATGAATGTATTTTTAAAAAGCAATTTGTGAGATAGTATGAATTATATGAGACATAGATGATCCTATTTTTAATATGTATGTTGAAAAACACATTTCTGAATCCTTAGAAAATTTAAACCATGTGACTGCTGATCTTATATATATAAAATCATCCAACAAATATCTCCCTTCAAAATTCCATTCTGCTTTATAGGTTTGGGCAAATGTAAAATATAACCAGAGAAAGCATATGAACTGTGAAAAAGGAGATATTATTTATTTCATTGCAGAATGGTAGTTGAGTTTTAAAAGTAACCATTGATCTCTCTTTTTTGAAAGTGTATGTGAAGGGAAAA
>NW_006296284.1:569529-570999 GCF_000327345.1 Myotis davidii
TACTTATTTCAGAGAGGAAGGAGCGGGGGGAGAGCTAGAAACATCAATGATGAGAGAGAATCAGTGATTGGCTGCCTTCAGCACTCCCCACACTGGGGATCGAGCCCACAACCTGGGCATGTGCCTTTGACTGGAATCAAACCTGAGGCCTTTCAGTCCACAGACCGACGCTCTATCCACTGAGCCAAACCAGCTAGAGCTCAGTTTTTATTTTTGTTAAATGAGTAAATGAACTTAATCACTGATGTGAATGATCAATATTGATCGTTCAGGCATGTCAGAGTTTGTATTTCTCAACCAGCACTTTGAAAATTAGTTTTTATTTCACAATTTATTTTTGTAATGATTGGAGGAGACATTCAGTTGGATATTTGGAACTTTTATTTTAATCTATCTCAAAAAACTTACAGTGAGGCCATGGACTTTTATTATATAGATACTTTCTATTAATTTTTATTTTAGTAAGACAATGTTTTACTAACCTCAGTAGTATATTTTGTGGTTGAATATAACAAATATGATTGAGGGCTATATGTGTTCTATGTCATGATTATTTTTCTACATATAGAAATAATCTTTGGGATAGACTTTATCACCTTTCTCTTGTGATTTAAAAAATATATATTATTTTGGAAGTTAGTTCATAAGACTTTAGAAACTTAAAGTTTGTGACCTGCTTTTCAGCCTTTGGAATATTTCTGTTGTTTCAATTGCTGTTAGAGAGAAGATAAAAATCTGTTCATTTTATCCCTGGTCTGGTGGCTCAGTTGATTAGAGTAACTCCGCTAATCAAGGCACATACAAGAAACAGCCAAATGAATGCATAAATAAATGAAACAGCAAATCCATGTTTCTTCCATGTTTCACTCTCTCTCTCTCTCTTCCCCCCTCTCTCCAATCAATAAATTTTAAAAACGTTTTTAAGTCTATTCATTTAGAATTTTTAGAGGCTTCCACTCAAAGGTGGGGAGAGGTGAGAGTTCATTTCTGTCTAGCCCAACAGATTTCACTTTCAGTCAAAACATATTCAGTGTCCAGAATTATCCAATGAGTACTGTTTTCCCCACTAGGATTTATAGTTTCCCTTTGGCTAGATTTTTGTCATTCTGATTTTTTTTTTTTTTTTGCTTTGGAGAATGTCATTAGTGTTTATTTAGAAAACACACAACTAGCTCTCCATTCTTTTTTGTTCCACATTTTGAGTATTTGGCAAATATCTGGATTTTATAGCCTGAGATATTTGCTTGGCTAATAGGTTCCTCATTTACCAACATTACCGAATAGAGATTCACTGTCATTTATCTATCTATCTATCTATCTATTTATTTATTTATTTATTTATTTATTATGTATGCATTTGTTTATTTATTTTTTACTTTTTGTTAATTCCCACCTGAAGCTATTTTTTCCACTGACTTTTAGAGATAGTGGAAGAGAGAGAGGGGTGGAGGGAGAGGGATGGAGGAAGGG
>NW_006296284.1:571051-571948 GCF_000327345.1 Myotis davidii
AGAGAGAGAGAGAGAGAGAGAGAGAGAGACATTTAAGTGAGATAGACATATTGATTGATTGCCTCCCTCATGCACCCCTACCTGACCAGGATACAACCTGTAAGCCAGGTATGTGCCCTTGACTGAGAATCAATCCTACAGCCCTTCAGGGCTGAGGCCAATACTCTAACAACTGAGCCATGCTTGGCAGGGTAAGATTCACTGTCTCTAAAGCTAGGATTTACATTTAGTATTTAGTGTTAGTAAAATTCTTTGTGCTTTTTAATTTATATTTTTGTTGTTTAAAGTATTACATATATCTCCTTTTTTCCCTTACAGACCTCTTCTCCCCAGCCATTCACCCAGCACATGCCCTCACCCCCCTACTGTTTGTGTCCATGCATTATGCTTTCATGCATGCATACAAGTCCTTTGATTCATCTCTTACCACCGCCCCCCCCCCCCAGCCTTTCCTCTGAGTTTGGGTGCTCTGTTTGATGCTTCTCTGTCTCTATATCTACTTTTGTTTATCATTTTATGTTGTTCATTATATTACACAGATAAGTGCGGTCATGTGATATTTATCTTTCTCCAACTGGCTTATTTTGCTTAGCATAATGCTCTCCAGGTCCATCCATGCTGTTGCAAATGGTATGAGTTCCTTCTTTTTTATAGCAACGTATTATTCCATTATGTAGATGTACCACACTTTTTTAATCCACTCATCTGCTGATGGCTCTTAGTCTGTTTCCAAATCTTAGCTATAGTAAATTGTGCTGCTATGAACATAGGGGTACATATATCCTTTCTGACTGGTGTTTCTGATTTATTGGGTCCTAGAAGTGAGATCACTGGATCAAATGGGAGTTCCAGTTTTAATTTTTGAGGAAACTCCATACTGTTCTCCATAGTGGCTGC
>NW_006296284.1:572204-581782 GCF_000327345.1 Myotis davidii
TGTTTTCACTGGGAATAAAGTAAAGACTAAGCATTTCATTTTTAAGCAGCATATTCAACTTACAACCTTATTTCTAACAGATACATTCTAGTGGAATGAATGTATCTAACTTCTAGCTGCTGTAAACAGGCCAGAGAAAACTGAGGTTAGAAACCGAACAATGTGGAAATACAGACTTGGTCAGCCTCCTATGCTCAGGCTTATCATTCTAATCACAGGTGGATTGTATAGACACAGTTCAACACTCATTGGATTATGAAGCTGTTTTAAAGCTTGTGGGTAAAGGATTCACTATTGTGTATGTTCTTCATTGTTGAAGGCATAACCCAAGATACTATTTTTACAAGGTTTCTCTCTTCTATAGAAAATGTATGCTGCTGAATTAGAAAGGAATTGTCACAGCATTACTTTGCTTATGGATAAAAAAAAAACCCCAAAATACTGTTATATAGGCTGCTGAAAGGTCTTTATTCTTTGTAATTAATTGTGTGTGTATGTGTTTGCGCACGTGCGTGCGTGTGCATGTGTGTGTGTGTGTGTGTGTGTGTGAGAGAGAGAGAGAGAAAGAGAGAGAGAGAGAGAGAGAGAACCAATATGAACATAGCTTTCTATTCAAAACTTATATTTATCCTTCATTAAATTTCCAGTTATGTCTCCTCTGTTAAAATCTGCATGACTACTGATTTTCTTGGTTTCACAATAAGAATAACAAATTTTAATTTTGATTTGCAATAAAGAAAAAATATATTTATATACTGTAAGAAAAGTAGATGACTACAGTTGACAATTAATGTCACATTTTATTTTGTTTTTTTTATTTTTTTAATATATTTTATCGATTTTTTACAGAGAGGAAGGGGGAGAGATAGTCAGAAACATCGATGAGAGAGAAACATCGACCAGCTGCCTCCTGCACATCTCCCACTGGGGATATGCCCGCAACCCAGGCACATGCCCTTGACCGGAATCGAACCTGGGACCCTTCAGTCCACAGGCTGACGCTCTATCCACTGAGCCAAACCGGTTTTGGCTAATGTCACATTTTAAAATTAATGCCATGATTTTACACCTTAACGCAGTAGATTTTCACACAAAGACAATCTTCATATCAATTTTTTCTGGTATAATATCAATGTGTTTAAAAAATACCCTTAAAATTCTCAAAATAGTAATAGTATGTTTTTTTTGTGCTCTTAAAAATATCCCTTGTCAGACATAATAAATTTCCGTTAACATTTCATATTCAGGAATTAGACTCAATTTCACTGAACTTAAAGATCATTGATACTTTGTGTTATTTTTCTGGTAATTTCTCATGCATTTCCTGAATTAAGTCCCTTTCTTTGTTTTCACTGTGTGATGCACAAGGAGCATCTTTGCCTCTTATCTCTCTCCTGTATGACTTTCTTGTTCAAGCCTCCCATTCTCACCATTTTTGGCTATGCTGCAGCTTCCTGGTATATTGAAATGGGGATGAAAATACTGCCAAGCTGTTATTGTTCAGAGTTGGAAGCAAAATAATACTTTTCAAGCACCAGAACCATGGGAAGCACTTGATAAATGTTAGCAATTATAATGGTCATATCACCCTAAATAGCTTATCGCACTGTCTTCCTAAGTAATTCCCAGACTCTGTTATCTTTCACTCTAATCTGATTGAATAATCTACTGGCTAATGCTTTTAAAAGTTAATGTTATAAATATTTTATTATGGTAGGTTATAATGTCACCTTCCACTGTCCTATATGTTTGAGGCTATATTCTTAATTTGATTTTGAGAATTCCTCTCAATCTGACTAGTGTTTAGTTCTTTCTCCTCTGCTCCTGATATATGTATGTGTGTGTGTGTGTGTGTGTGTGTGTGTGTGTGTGTGTGTATACACAAGATGGTGGCTAATTTGCCTACTTCAGGCAGGGCTGGCAGCGCGTGATGCTACCCTCGTGCCCTGAGCCCCGGATCCCTGACCTGGCGAGGCGGGGCCAGTAGTGCCTGACGCTGCCCGGGGCATCTGGGCCTTGGATGCGTTACCTGGTGAGGGAGCAAAGTGGTGGAGAAGGGAGAGAGCCCAGATGGCAGAGAAGGGAGGGAGTGAGGCAGCAGAGAAGGGAGCGAAGCCCACCTCGGTGGGCTTTGCTCTCTTCTCTGCTTTGCTCTGGTCTCAGAAAGCCCTATTCTTGCAGGAATCTTCCTGCAACGGGCCTCTAGTGTGTATATATATATATATACACACACACACATGTACTAGAGGCCTGGTGCATGAAATTCATGCATTGGGGGGTGGTCCCTCAGCCCAGCCTGCAATGACACAAGCATTTCACACCCGGCCTGGCCAGAGGCCCTCTGCGGCTAGGCACAGAACACTTGCCTTGTCACTAGGGCGACAACACAAGCATCCCCGCCCCCCCGCCCCCCGTCGCTTCGTGCCTGCTGCCCAGAGTCCCGCCGCGGCTGGGGTGGAATGCTTGCCTCATCACTGCAGTGATGAAGCAAGCATTCTGCCAGGCCGCTCACGCTGCCCGCTCTGAGCAGCTGCCCCCCTGGGACTGGGGACTCTGACGGGGCTGGGAAGACTGGGTGCTGACATCTTGTGGCTATGGGTGCCACCATCTTTGTGAAGGAGTGATGATTAATTTGCATATTACCCTTTTATTCGATAGGATATATTATATATATACATATATATAATATATATAATTTCCAGCTATATTGAGATTTAATTATTTTGTATAAATGTAAGGTGTACAGCATGTTGATTTGAAAAACATATATTGTGAAATGATAACCACAGAAGGGTTAGTTAATACCTTCATCACTTCACATGTTGCCTTTTTTTGTATACTGAGAACATTTAAGATCTCTCCTAGCTACTTTTAACTATATAATACCATATTCTCTTAAAAATATATCTTTTTTATTGATTCCAGAGAGAGGAAGGGAGAGGGAGAACCATCAGTGATGAGAGTGAGAATCATTGATCAGCTGCCTCCTGAACCCATTGGGTGTTAAGCCTGCAACCCAGGCAAGTGCCCTGACCAGAAATTGAACCTTGACCTCCTGGTTCATGCACCTATGCTCAACCACTGAGCCACATCAGATGGGCCAGTATTCTTAACTATAATCACCGGGCTGTACATAAAATCCCCAGAATTTAGTTGTCTTTTAATTGAATGTTTGTATCCTTTGACCAATATCTCCCCATTTCCCTCAAAGTCCTTCCCCTAGTGGCTACTATTCTACTCTCTGTTTCTGTGAGTTTGGCTTTTTAAAATTCCATGTATAACTGATATCATGCAGTATTTGTCTTTCTCTATCTGACTTATTTCACTTATAATGCTTTTAAGATTCATCCATGTTGTCACAAATGACATATTATCCCCACCTCTCCACATGACTAAATATCATACAATTGTATATGCAGGATTGGACAAAAGTAGGTTTACAGTTCTTAGTATGGAAAATAATATAGTAATTAATAAATAATAAGAATAACGTATGTGTTTCACATACTCCACAACTGTAAACCTACTTTTGTCCCACACTGTATGTACCACATCCTCTCTATCCACTTATCCATTGATAGACAGTTTGTTTCCATGTCTTGATTATTGATGATAATGCTGTAATGAACATGGGAATGCATATAGGCTCTTCAAGATCCTCACTCAGGACTCTGAGTATATCCTTCTTTGTTCAGAATTTCTGCCTGGATTATTTTGTCTCCTCTACTATATTCTCATATTGTTTTATTTTTAAAGGCCAGTTTAAGTTTGCTTCCTTCAAGAAATCTTTATTGAGCACCCAAACACATGTGTATCACTTCATTACTCTTTAATCTGTTCCATCTAATTCATTGTCCTTTATGATACTTTAAAACCTTGCATTGGTGTGGGCATTCTCCCTCCAACTTCAAGCTTCTTGAGTCCCATGGAGATATTTTGGAGGGTTAGATGCTCACCTGCTCTGTCCTGCTCGGAACTTTCACCCATGTGATCTTGTCATTGCCCTGTAACCTTTTAGTTCAAGTAATTATGGATACTATCTCTTGGCTTTTGGGACTTTGCCAAACACATTTTTAGTCAGTTTTCACCTGATTGTTTTCAAGTTATATTCATGAGAGATAAAATTCTAAAACTGTGTCATATTTCACGTGTCACAAGAATGTGTACATCTCTCTCTCTCTCTCTCTCTCTCTCTCTCTCTCTCTCTCTCTCTCTGTGTGTGTGTGTGTGTGTGTGTGTGTGTGTGTGTGTGTGTAGTATAGGTAGTTATTATAGGAATTGTTATATACAGTTATGGATGCTGAGAAACCCCACAACATTCTGTCTGCAAGTCAGAGACACAGGAAAGCCAGTGAGGTTGTTCCAGTCCCAACCTGAAGGGCTAGAACCAAGGGTGCCAATGGTTTAAGTCCCAGTCGGAGGTCAAAGGCCTAAGAAATGGGAGGACCAATGTCTGAAGGCAGGAGAAGATGGGTATCCCAGCTAAAGCAGAGAGCAGATTTACACTTTCTCTGTTCTTTTGTCCTAATTTGTCCCTCAACAGTTTGGATGATGCCCACCCAAATTTACTAGTCTCCTGAAGCAAATATTAACCATTTCAGAGATGCCCCACAGACATAGCGAGAAATAATGTGTTACCAGCTATGGGGCAACTCTTAGTTCCATCAAGTTGACAAGCAATATTAACCATCACACATTAGTTTTTAATACTTTCTTGATTCTGTGTGATGACTCTGAAGATCCTTCTGACAATTCTGGAACCCCATTCTGTACCTAGGCCTGAGATAATGCCCAGTGTGGAGCAAGAATGGAAACAATGTCCACGTCTATGTTTAATATCTCCCAGCAGACATATTGTAGGCGATTAGTATGCATTAAATTGGCCTATCTTTTCAGTTTCTTTTGAATTGTGTAATTGTTTTTACTGGATTCTTATTTATCTTGAAATTATAATTTTTATTCTTAAGAACATTTTAAACAGTAAATTTGGAGTTTTTGACATTTAGAAAAATATGGGGATAATTGTGATATGTGAAATTTGAAACCAGTTTAGAAATTGTATTCCTCGTGAATATAATTGGAATACAGTGTGCAGTATAATTTTATTAAACGTTGAGAAGTTGTAACAAGTAGGTATGAATTCATTTATTCAGACACTCGCAACATTTTTTAAGCAAAATTGTCTGTGTGAACAATTTCACTTGAAGGCCACCACTTCGTCTGTGTATCTTCAAAAAGAATAATTAATGTTACTCTCATGCTGAAGCTCCATAAGTCAAAAGGATAGCTGAGCAATAATTATTCTTATGCCATTCTATTCAATAGAACTTTTAAATCCTCTGTACTTTCATAATTTCTAAATTTCTTGTTTTTTAACCTCAGAACATAATTGCTTTTCAGTTTTAATTGTCAGTGTGTTTTACTTTATTAAATCCTAAAATATAATTTAACTAATATGTACTTTTTGTTGAATTAGACTTGTTGAAATTCAGTGTATTAGAAGATTACTGGTAGCAGATGTACTTTTAAAGAAAGTAGATGATAGGTTGATATTTCATTGGGTTTCCAATGTTATTTTTACTGCCAAATATTTTGGGCTCGATTTTCAGAGCACATTTTAAAAGACTTATATAAATGTGTTGGCATGTAAAGTGGCACAGAGAAATACACATACTTAAGAAAATTACGTTATAGGCTCTGCTCAGTCTTAAAACTGGGCATATTTACTTTTTGGCAGCATTTAAGTAATGAAGTATTTTTAGAAGGCATTGACAATACGTACAAAGTAGTCAACTTCTAGATATGTAAGTGTCCCTCTCCGTAATTAAGAAACTCCTTTAAAATAATTAGTCTTGACTGACAAGTAGTTTAAATGCTTTTTTTCTCATGGGGAACCAGATCAGTTTCCTTTTCATTCTAAAGTTTTCAAAAGTACCTTTGTTTTCTTCTTATGGTCACGGTAGGAAAATGTTTTTAACACCTATTAGTAGTCAGTGAGCGAGAACAGGGAGCTGTTTCTCTTGTTTCATCCATGCTAAGAACCACCTTGTTTAGGCATGTGTTTGACATGGAACTTGGGTACTAGCTGAGGTCTGGTCAACTTTAGCAGAGCAGCTCCATTGTCTTCATGATCCTTTTGGCCATGGCCATAGGTAGTAAGTGCAGCATTCTACCAGAAGGTTAGCACATTTCACATCCAAACCTTCTTCAATTAATTCAGCTAATATTTATTACACACTTAGTAGGTGACACTCTGTGCATTGTTATACCAGATTAACTCATGGGATGAAAATGGGAAGAAACTCAAGAATATGTCTTCTTCACCCCAAATTACTTGTTTATTGCCATTTCTGAATGCCCAATGCAGTATTACCCCACTACAACATACAGTGGACTATTTCATTGACTATCCTGCATTTGAATAGTTGACATTTTCCATATTAGTCTTTTTGTTTAGAAACAAGTTTCCCCACTGTTAGCAATGATAACTGAATGGTAAAACAAAACAAAACAAAACTTAAGCATAATGTTTTCATTGAAATTTGCTTGCTGAATAAAGCATTTAGTAATATAATTTAAATAACGAGATAATTTTATAGTTTTCAGTAATACATTCCTTTAAACAAAGCATCCATCATATAGCAGTGCAATTTATCACTGGGTTACTGATACAAATACAATTATATGTTAAAGGGTAGAAAGCATGGAAAAATCAACTCCAGCTCTTTGTAAAAGTTTGCCATATCCATAACTTTCGAACACTTCTTCTAGGGCCAAAGTAAATATATGGAAAATTTGGGTTTCAACAGTCTAGTTGACTTTGTAGCTGTCTAGTGTCTAATTCTAAATTGTACTTTTGTTAGTTGAGACCCAAATTAAATCTATGTTTATGTATACATGTTTTGAAAAAAATTGACAAGGTTTAACCTACCAAATTGCCCACTTATAGCCAAATAAATGCTTTGACTATATGATTTGCTTGGTAGCATTGTTAAATTATTGTAACTTGATAGTTTCAGCAAACAAAATATAGCCAGGTCAGTTCAATGCTTGGAAGCAGTTTCAATATGATTTTAAAAATGTTTTATATCGAGTTAAGAAGAAAATTGTCTTTTAGCAAATACTCAAATATATACTGTAAACATTCTAGAAAATTTGATTTCAAATACTTTTTATACAAAACAAACAAATCTCTGATTCTATTTAAACTGACCAAAATAATGAAACTGGATTCTCAAATTGGAACATTGTTATTATTCAATGATTCCATTAGTTAAAATACTAAAGACATTAATGAAAATGTTTTTATTCTTGAAAATAGACGCTTAATATTTAAAAGAATTGTATGGTTAAACAATCATCTAATTTCTGATTGATAGGCAAACAAACCAAGGATATTTTATTTCATTTAGGAAATTCAGTGTTTCTTTATTGTGAGAATACCCTGTCAAAGTGTTGACTCTAAATCAGTTTAAAAATAATAGCACAGCCACTTCTAATTGTGTTGACTCTCTTTCATCAATGGTATGAATATGCTACATGAGAGACCCAGAAAAAGGAGCAAGAGGTGAATGGCAACCTGAATGGAAGTGACTGCAGTACAGTTTAAGAACTTTAAGTGACCTGCTCACAAGTTATACTTAGGGTCTATGGTGCAGTTATAGTTTTTACAAAATGTTATAGAAATACAGTAAAAAATTATGTAATTCTCAATTTTGAAATAATAGATATGGTTTTCCAAACCAAATCACTAGATTCTGAGTTTCAAGTGAAAATATTTATTGTAATAAAATTTCTCTTGCCCTGCCCCAGCTCTTTTTTACTACCTTGTTTCACTTCTCCCTTCTTTTCCTTTCACATTTCATGCTGAATAAATAAAGGAACAAAAAGAATTGCATGTATTTACTTAAATACATATTTTAATGTTTGTATACATTAGTGAGTTAAACTATCAATGTAGATTTATAGCTATCACATAAGTATCTCAAAAAATAATTCTCTTATGTGGAAATCAACTCATTAGATGATTGGTGAACAACTTAGAACTTGACTTACATGCATTTTAAAAGACTTGTTACATTTTTACAATTACACATGTCACTTTCTTCCAGTAATGTACTGATTATGTTTACAGTCTTTGAGTACAAAACTGTAAAACTTGACATGAAAAGATAGTTGGCTGTATAAAAATGAAATATACATATTCCGCAAACATCTAAATTCAAACATGAAACTAAAAAATATATTTGCCACAGATATGAAGAACAGATTTTTTCAATTTTTTAGCTATACAAAAAACTTTTACAATGCTAACTATGGATGAATGTAAATAGGAAATTCAGAAATAAAATAAATATGAAGGGTCAATAAACATGTGAAAATATATTTTACAAATAAAATAATGAAAATAAAAATATGGATATTGTATCATTCTTCATCTATGACAGTGGCAACATTTAAAGAAATTGGCACTATGTAGTTTCAAAGAGAATAGTACTGCCATTGGAAGTATGCATTTTTATTAAATATTTTGGACATCTAGTTGTTGATATTTTCTAACCTTGAAATATATTTTCCATTTGATCCAGCAATTGTATTTGTAGAAAGATATTATTAAATATGTTTGGATAATTATATTTTTTCAAAAATATTATAGCCGTGGTACACAATATATTACTTTGCACCTTTATGATACAAAAACTGGGATATTCCTATATGTCCATCAACATAAGATAATGAAATAATGTTTTATATTTATATATAATGCAGCCATTAAACAGGAGGAATGCAATATAGACATAAAAACATTTCCATCATATATTGTTAAATAATAGTATGAAATGATATGTGTAGTGTGATACAATCATAGTAAAATTTCCTTGAGTAAAATAAAAAGAGGTATGGAAGGAAACATCTAATGTCTATTTGTTTTTCTGTGGGACAGAATAACAGGAAATTTACCACATTGTTAACTGGTTGCCTTTTGACATTTGGGAAAAGGTGTGGGGAGGGAGCTAAAGAAATTTTTAACTTTTTATATACATCTCATTTTCTTAAATAAAAAGTATTCACTATTTCTATAACATACAAAGTATACAGATTATGTTATTACTTAAAACTATATAATTGTTTTGAAATTGAAACACTACTTTTAATATATATACATATATGTGTATATATACATATGTATATATGTGTGTGTGTGTGTGTATATATATATATACACACACACACACTCAAGAACAGTACACATTTTTGGTAATGGTTTTTATAAAAGATCAAAATGCGCACACAATACCCCTGAGGTTTATCTGAGTTTCTTACTCAGCAAATTGAATATGTCTTTTTATTTTTAAATATATTTTTATTGATTTCAGAGAGGAAGGGAGAGGGAGAGAGAGAGAGAGAAACATCTATAATAAAAAGGGTAACATGCTAATTAGACTGAGAGACCTTCCGTTTGTCCTTCTGGACAAGGCCATGGTGGTGGGGCCAAGGCAGAGGTGATTAGGGGAGATCAGGCCAGGAAGGGAGGGCAGTTGGGGGTGATCAGGCTAGCAGAGGGGGCAGTTGGGGGG
>NW_006296284.1:581795-629652 GCF_000327345.1 Myotis davidii
GTCAGACATCCCGCAAGGGGTTCCCGATTGGATAGGGTGCAGGCTGGGCTGACAGCCCCTCTCCCCGTGCACGAATTTTGTGAACTGGGCCACTAGTCCATGATGAAAGAGAATCATTGATAGGCCACCTCCTGCCCACAACCTGGAATCAAATCCAGGATCTTTTATTTCACAGGCCGATGCTCTATCCACGTAGCTAAATAAGCTAGGGCCAGATTGGATATTTCTTTATAGTCTTTATTTCACATACCAGCCAAAGTTTTAGAAAATCCAGAGTGCTGTTTTATGATAAAAGAAATGTTAGGTTTTTAAGAAAAAAATATTGTTAGTATAAAATATACCTGTGAAGTTACTAAAGTTGGAGATATTCTATTTGAATTAAAACTATGAATTGCAACTCTTTCATTCCTTGGTATTAGTTTACCCCAAACACTGGACAAGCAAACACATATACTTTTCCCTCATATGTAATGAAGAGGACTTAACCTTTTTTCCTCCTCCTTCCCATAGCTTTCAGCCGCGCCCCAATCCCGATGGCTGTGGTCCGCAGAGAGCTTTCCTGTGAGAGCTACCCCATAGAGCTCCGCTGTCCGGGTACAGATGTCATCATGATTGAAAGTGCCAACTATGGGAGGACTGATGACAAAATCTGTGACTCTGACCCTGCTCAGATGGAGAATATACGATGCTATCTGCCAGATGCCTATAAGATTATGTCTCAAAGGTAGGATACTTCTTATATTCTTTTCTTTGCTATAGGCTAATATAAACTCTCAACATGCATCTGTGTGACATATTCAGCACAAGTAAGAACATCAAACTATTGTGTTATTTTAGGATAATTTGAGCTACTATTTCAATATTAAACTATCCCCCATATCATTGAAATGATGATAATAGGATTGCAGGTCGCATTTGGAAATTATTAAAAAAATTTAGATTATTAATTATGTTTCATGGTCTACTGTGTATTCTCTAGAACCGATGAATCAAAATGCAATATAATAAAAGAATATTGATTAAAGATTATTTGGCGTTGGAAATAATGAAAAAAGTATTCTCTTAATAACTAGTATACAGGTTAATTCATTTAATACATTTAAACTTTCTAAAATGTTACCATATTAAAATAATATAAATTAAGGTACCATGTAACATCACTGGATAAGAAAAAGATGATCTTCAACTCGAAAAGGATTGGTCAGTAGAGAACCATACTATAGAAGGCTTACATTATATTAATTTCTTGATAAATGAGCTAAGTATTAAGTAATCAATTTTTAAATAATCAATTATTTTTATTTAGTGAATATGTTTTTTATTATGATTTCCTTTTGGGGCATTTCTTTTCTTCTGTAATTTAAGGATTTCTTAATATATGGGAGAAATCATGGCTTATGTAAAAATAAACAAATTGGAATATCAAAGCAAAAAACTATAGGTTTCATGAGTTGCTTCATTGTGCTTAAGAAAGCCTGTTTTATTTTAACCTTTTGTCTTTCGGATATCCTTAAAAATTCTATATATGTTTGTATGTGATTAATAAACTAATAGAGTCGATACCTTATATTTATAAATTTCTGATGTGTCAATTAATAAGAGAAATTATCACATGCCAGGATTTTGATAGTCAAAGTATGTGAGATATACTTGAAATATAGTAGTGAGTGTTTATAAGAAATAAGATTTTAAAATTGGGGATACTCTTTGATATTAGTTTGGTTGCATTTGGTTCTTCTTGTGTATCTCTCTCATTGTTATGTATTTGACAGATACCAACTATGGTTAAATTTTCTAATGTTATGCCTAAAAGAAGTCTAGTCATTTCATTGCGGTTAGATGTTACGTTGTGGTCTTTCAGGAGTAGTTTTCCATGAGTAGTAAGAAATGGGTGCTGTATTTGTTTCTGTCAGACGACCAAATTCTAGAATCCATTTGGGGTGTGGGTTGAGGGGGAGATTGTGCTTTTCTGTGATTAGGTTTTCATGTAAAATGTAGCAGAAACATTAACTTCATAACTCTTTGATCTTTATATGATTTTCATTGAAATTGGTTTAATCCTTTCATTGATATTATTAATGGCTCCCCAAATAAGCCCTTAATCTTATAATTATCACACAAAAAAATCCTCTGGAATCACTGAATTTTATGGGATGCATCTATAAAGTGACAATCCTGCAGAGTAAAACTGTTTTAAGTACTTTCAGTAAATCATTTGTGGAAGCCCTCCTGGTGGATTCTCAAGTATGATTAGCCAAAATAACTGTGGTTAATTCTCCATGGAGGCAAGTTCCAAACTTGCATTTGGACAATTAAATATGCTATATTTACGCTTGTTCAAAATAAATGCTTTTGACTCTTGGAGAGAAGAAATCAGGTTCCATCTTGTAAGCTCACAAGAGATAGAATCACCATGTCTACTTAAGCTGCTTTATAATGAACTTTCACAGCCACACCAATGACAGAATGCTAAATAATGCTAATAATTACTAATGATGATATGGGCAGTTTAATGCATTTGAACTAATCATAATGGAAAACATTTTCTAAGAGATTAATTATTGTTTTCTTTCATTTAAACTACTAGAAATATACTGTATCAGAGTGTAAACATTTTCTAAGCATGTCTCTAGGTAGGAGGATTATTAATAAAAGATTATTTGTGTATCCTTGCATAACCTTGTTAAAATGGCTTCATAACTTCTTTCTGCTTCATAAATTAGACAGATGTGGCAGGCAAGGACAGACATGAAACATTTTTACATCATGCAGATGTTTGCATACACATTGAGCAAATGCATAAATACAACTGTATTCAAACATATTAGTAAACATGAAAAAAATTGGGGACTTGAATTGAAAAGTATGTGATAATTTATTGGCACATTTCTCCCCAGTAGAAAAATGCAGTCTGATATCTGCTCTAGAAAAGTCAGTTTTCTCCCTGCATTTCAGAATGCACCTCCAGTTCTCAATCCAAGTGTATCCTCCTGCTATTCTGTCTGCACCTCCTGCAAATTTCCTGTGCTGTGCCTTTCACCATTATTCTACTAGATGACTTGTTAAACTGTCAGAACACATTTATTTATCCTTCACAGAACTTCTGACCTCACTCATTATCATCTGCATCCATCTTTATTGCATTTAAACATTTATAAATCTATTTTGTCACATTTTAGATGGTGGCCTTGTCTAAAGTAAATTGTAGGCTTCTAGAGGCCAGACTTTCTGTTCATCTTACCTAAAACGAACTTTTGATGTGTAAATGAATGAAAAGAAATGCTGTCCAATTTTGTCATGTTACTTCAAAACTTTTTTTTTAAATGTCTTTATTGATTTTATAGAGAGAGGAAGGGATGGAGATAGAGAGTTAGCAACAGTGATAAGAAAGAAACATCAATCCGCTGCCTCTTGCACACCCCCACTGAGGATGGAGCAAACAACCTGGGCATGTGCCCTGACCCGAAATCCACGCCGTAACCTCTTGCTTCATGGGTCGACGCTCAACCTCTGAGCAACACTGGCTGGGCTTAAAAGATTTTTTACCTTTACTGATTTTTATTTTATATTTACACACCTCAACGTGTTTAAAAAATAGTACATATAACTTTAGAATCTGAAAATGACCATTGTAATGGTAACCGCAGAAATTTTGCATTTTGAACTCAGCTGAGGTTTCACGTTATCTTGGGTATTAATGGAAACATTTCCATTTTTGACTCCAACAAAACTTGAAAGTCCATGATATGCAGTTCATCATAACAGTTACTCTAGAATTCTCTGAATAAATAAGTCAGACATGGTTCCTGCCTCAAAAACTATAGGCTTTTTGGCCAATAAAATGCAAACAGTTATATCACTTGCTCAATATTTTATTTTTACCTCATTTACATTTATTGAGGAGTTAAAAAATAAAAAGCAGGAACATTCTTTCAGCTAGATATTTGTGGAGATATAGGTGTTCATGGAAAGGAAGTGTTAAGCTGGTCCGTAAAGGATGAAGGCATTAGTGGAACCTGAAGAGACCAAAGTGATAGTAGATTCATAAGTGGATTAACACCAAAAACAGAGTACAGGGAAACAGCCTCCCTTCAGTTACCTTTCCCCATTCTTTTCCATCATGGCTTCACAAGCTTATTGGTGTTCCACCTAATCTGTATAGTCTCTCTAAGGAGTCTTCCAAATGTGCTACAGCTTGAGGCCACCCCCCACCCCTATCTGTACCCCCAAATCCTCCCCCCCAAACCCTAATAATTCAATGATAAACTAGCTTGATGCCATCATTCCCTTTTTTGAACTCCTTCTTATAAGTTGGACAAAGGTGTGGAATGTTTGAATATCATATATGATGCCATCATTATGCCATCTTTTGATGACTCATATTTTAAATATGTTATATAACAACTTTACACAGAATGGAATATAGCTTTCAAATATAAAAGGCCTTTGTGAATGCATATGCAAATATGTTTATGAGTAGATCAGGAAAGTTGTGAATTTGTGCATATTGCAAGTGTACAACTCAATGACTTTTCACCATGATCATCCAACTAAAAACCAGATGAAGATGCCCCACCTTGTGCCCTGATATATCCCCCAAGAATTGTTCCTATTCTGACTTTTAACACTACATTAGTTTGTCCATTTTATAATTTAAATAAATGGATTCAAATAATATCTGCTTTTGTGTTTCTGGCATTTCTCATTCAATGCATTCACCTTTTTATATAACTTCCTTGAACCATTTTTATATACCACGAATTCACCCATTGCAAGTGTATAAAGATAATTTTAGTAAATTTACCAAGTGGTACAGTCATCACCATAAATCAGTTTTACAGTATTTCCATCACCACTGTAAGTACTGCATGTCCATAACTGTTAAACTCCATCTCCTTTCCCACCGCATGCAATGATTAATCTGTCTTCTGTTTATATGTCTATCCTCAGTGCCTTATTTTTAGTCTAAAAAATGAATATTTGAAGTTAAGTTTAGTGGGCTTTTCAAGAGAAACAATATCAAAGAAATATTAGTATTTATTTCTGGAGACATGGAGGTAAATACAGAATTGGTCAAAAGTAGAATAGTTGTTTATACAATAATACAATACAATAATTAATAAACAATAAACAATAATAAAATAATTAATAAATAATAATACAAGAATAAACTCTGTTTTTTGCAGGATCACAACTGTAAGTCTACTCTTGTCCCACCCTGTATGTTGCCTGCATTTTAAATTCTCTTAGAACCTAAAATCATGAATCTAGACATTTAAAAAATACCATCTTTAAAGTTTTCTATCAAGTAGAGATGTTAAATGAGTCTTTTTTCTATTTAAATGAGTGATTTAATTTCTTTTAGCAATACTACATTTTCATGTGTCACAGTCACATTAGGAACATGCACAAAAGAAAAGAGAGAGAATTGTTTCTCACGTTTCTGAAAAAGTTATGTTGCAGTAATATCAGTATCACTGCAGAGGATTATACAGCTTTCAAAGATCTTGGCTTCTGTTGGATTCATTCCTGGTGAAGTTAAGAAGTTTTCAATAGTAGTAGTAGAAGAAATATGGGTGGAGATTTTTTTTATGTATGTAGCTGAGTAAGTGTTCTGCAAAAACTGTATATACATGAGTTTTTCAATGGGAGAACCCTTTGCTCCTTTGACAGATTACACTATGTCTTGTATTTCTCTTATGAATCATAACAGATCAAAAGCAACTCCTCAAATCAGGAACTTTTCCATTGAATCCATATTCTTTGTAGTGGAAAGAACAAATAGGCATAGGAACTATAGTCTGTAACTCCGTTCCTTAAGATTACTGTTGGATGCGTGTTTTTTTAAAAGGGTAGGAATTGAAGGAAGGTAGATAACTCTCATTCCCAAAGCCTGGACGTAGAGAATATGGAAGAACAGGAGAGTTCCTATCTGGTAGGCATTTGTTTCGTTTTTTCTAATATTTTGGCTCATTGCAACTCTGAGAATATATTTCTATAACATCCTCCTAAAATGCTTCCTGGACCTCCTAGCTATTAATTTAATTTTGAATGAAATTGTTACATGTGTGTAATTCTGAATTTACAAATTTAGTAAATGATTCAAATATTTCAGAATAGCTTTGGGTGAATGCTAAGGGGCATTGTGTTAGTTGTTTCTTATGTTCCACAGGAAGTTTGTGCCACTAGTGTTGAATGGTAGTTCATGGAAACTTAGAATCCCTGAGTGCTCTCTGGGAATAGCAGAAGGTTAAAATTATTTTCATAACAACATTGACCTATTCTTTGCCTTTTTCATTGTTAGTTGTAGGCACTGGTGGTGTAAAAGCAATGGTGGGTAAAACTGCTGGTATTTTAGCTGGTATTAAGGCGGTAGTAACAATGTACTTAATTTTTTTCTCAGTTTTAATTTTTGATATGGTAAATATCAATAGATATAACTCACATAAATGGATAGTCTCTGGGAATCTTAATTTTTTTAATCCTCTTGGGAGACTATGTTTTTATTGATTTCAGGGAGAGAAAGAGAGGAAGGAGGGGAGGGGAGAGAGAGAACGAGAGAGAAACATTGATGTGACATCTGTTGGTTGTATCCTGACGGGATCAAATCTGCAACCTAGGTATGTGCCCTGACCAGGAATTGAACTCACATCATTTTGGTTTATGGATGATGTGCCAACCACCTGAGCTACCCAGAAGCCAAGGCAAGGGAATCTTAATTTTAGAGTTAAAGAGGTCAAGAGACAGAGTAGGAGAATTGATGTTTTCATAAATATAATTATTTCTTCATTTCTACTTGTTGGCTGAAAATTAGTCATTTATAATTCTTATTCTTTTTGCATTGCATAATTATCATTCTATTTGTCATAAATTCATCTAGTCTTTTTCTATGAGTGAATTATTTTTAAGAGCAGACTATCTGTATGTTGTATAGTAAGTAGTCTCTGTTAATACAGTGCCTATGGAGAATTAGACCATTGAAATCTGAAAATTAGTCATTTTCTGTTCAGACATTCATGTGATTAATCTTTCATAAAATTATAAAAACCTAAATCAAATAAAAAATAAAATGACTAAAACAACAGAAATTTAGATGAGCTTATTTTTCAATGATATGTGCTGTATAGATTAATAGTATTAGAGACAGGGGAGCCCTACCATAATATTATTCTAAATGCAAAAATGTTGGAGGAACTAAATTTATAAGTATGTATCGTGGATTTTTTTAATTTTAAAGGATCATTGATTTTTATTTTTTTAAGTCAGTATTGTAAAGACTGAGCTTGAGAAGTTTGGGGCATCTTTTTATTGGTATTCTTTAAAGCTTCTGAGTTCTTATTAATTTATCAGTGTTAGTGGTTAAGTCTTATCCATTAGTTAAATGCATTGCCAAATCAACTAAGCACAATTGACCTAAAAGGGGTTTAAATACCAATAGAATTAGTCCGATAGATTTACCTGGAATGTGTGTTCATTCACATTTGATAAAACATTAGGATTTTTGTTTTCATTTACAGCAAATGATTGCCTTAGTTGTTTCCTCACATCCAGTAATTTTTTTTATTGTTTTATTTCTTAAAGTATTACAAAGGGTATTACATATGTGTCCTTTTCTCCCCCCGCCCTTGACAATCCCCTGGCCTCCCCTACCAGTGTCTTATGTCCATTGGTTATGCTTATATGCATGCATACAAGTCCTTTGGTTGATCTCTTACCCGCCTCCCTCCTGTCCCCCAACCCTCCCTGGCCTTCCTGCTGCAGTTTGACAATCAGTAATTTTATACTTGTGGTCAAACTGTAGAACTTGATATCTTGTGGAAAATATTTATAAGATATTACTGAGAAAGGAAAGATAAGCAGTTTCTGGAAATTAGAGGAGATTGGATGAAAATAGTTGAGATAATTATCTTGAGTATAGCTTAAGTCCAAATGGAAAAGAACTAAGTATATTATGAACATAAATTATGTCACTGATTAGTTAGATATCATTGGACTCTGGAGGGAAATAAGGTATAATGTTTAGCTGACTGAATAAATGCCTCAGTTTCTCTATCAATACAATGATTTTAAATATTTCTGGGACTATTAGGTGAGTAGGTCCCAAAGTATTTCGATTGCCTTTCATTTTTCATTTTACTGATGAGGAGTTTGAGTTGCATGAAGTTTAAGGCGTTTACCTGAAATTATTCAATTATGATATGATAGCACAAACATGCCTGCTAGCTTTAGGTACAAAGCCTATGATTTTGTTTTCTATCATTTCTTCTTTTAAGACACTTACAATAATTTTGGACAGAGGAAAGGTCTTTATTTACTTTTACTAGAACATCAGGAAAAGCTAGTAAAAGATTCAAGTACTAGTGCATCCACATTTTATATAAACCAACATGTTGGTTAAACAAGAGTAAGGTTATGTTTTCTTTTTTCCTTTTTAATTTGCTAACACCACCTTGTACAAAAAGGCTTGAGGTCTGGAAGTTAGGACACATTGAAATGGGCATCTAGAGATGGAAAAAAGCAAGTGTTGCAAACTCTTCCACCAGCAGGCTAGAAAGGTGACAAAAGGCATTGAGCCAGGTGGGCCTGGAGAGGCCACGCCCTCCCAAAGGGACAGGGGTTCCCGCCTCAGCAGCCTGCTGCTTGGAGGGAACAGATGCCCAGGGTTGCCAGATCTGATTTGTCAAATGATGGCAGAAGTGAAGATTTCCCCTAGTAAATATTAAAAACTTAGGTTTGAATCTCTGACACTAGAAGTCAGGTGGCGGTTTTCCTTGGAGGATTGAGGAGAACCAGGGCTGGGTGGGGTAAGAGAGGACTTGTTAGACGTTTTGTGCCTTGATCTGGGGCTGGTTACATGAGTGTGTGCAGCTGGTGAACATTTCATGGAGCCATGAAACCAAGCTTACCAAACTGATCAATATAACCGCTTAGCTCAGTGGTTCTCAACCTGTGGGTCTCAATCCCTTTGGGGGTCGAATGACCCTTTCACAGGGGTCGCCTAAGACCATCAGAAAACACATATATCATTACATATTTTTTTGTGATTAATCACTATGCTTTATTTTTTATTTTTTTTTTAAATTTAAATCTTTATTGTTCAGATTATTACATTTGTTCCTCTTTTTTCCCCCATAACTCCCCTCCTCCCAGTTCCCGCCCCACCCCCGCCCTCACTCCCCACCCACTGTCCTCATCCATAGGTGCCCGATTTTTGTCCAATCTCTTCCTGCATCTCCCGCACTGCGCCTCCTCTGAGTGTCCGTATACGTTACTCTTTCCTCCTAGTTGTAGGACTCCCACTCAGCCAGCATTCCTGTGGGTCTGGGTGATGTCCCTTCCGTCTTTTAGTTTCACTTTTGAATTGGTTGTTCGGGGCGGCAAACTCCGGTGTTAACCTATGCCGCCATCTTGGTTCTCCCAATCACTATGCTTTAATTATGTTCAATTTGTAGCAATGAAAATACATCCTGCTATGTGTTTTTCATTGGTCATATATACTCTGGTAAAGAATATACCTTTCACTATTTTATTTAATCCTCCCCACAGCACTAAGAAAATATATTTTATTATTACTTACATTGTGCCAGTGAGATCATTAAAGCACTTAGGAATTTACTTACTGATTACTTTAACCCAACATATGATTGATTTGAGAGATTTGGGCCTCTGTTTAGTATAGCGAGAGTGATTAAATGATAAGGTTTTAAGAATAGTTAAAAACTGCTTCTGGTCATGATCATGATGGTGCAAAAAGAAACATTTCCTCTCATGTAAACACTCAACCAAATATTGGATTTATTTGGCTCAGGTTTTATCAGTATTCAATTACAGCCATACACAAATTTTATTATTGAATTTTTTGATAGAAACAATTTAATATTATTGTGAATTGGAAACTCTCTAGCCTCTAAACCCCTTTTTTATTTGAATCAATTATGTTTATAAAGTGTTTTGAATACTGTAATGATTCTTAGGAAAACAAACATTGGTAGAATAGAGCTGATTTGTATTACTAAATATTTCCAGCTATAATCATATATTAGCAATATTTATCAAGAACAATAAGCCAGACAATGTTCTAAGCACTTTACATAAATTAATTCATCTAATTCTTCTTTAACTCCTGTGAAGTAGATACTGTTGTCATCCTTACTTCACTGATGGGAAACTAAAGAATGCTTAAGTAACACAGTGATTTGTAACGCTGGGATTTTAACCTCCGGTAGACAGTTCAGCTCCAAAATTCATCATAACTACTCCAATCCATTGCCTTGTGAGCTATGTTTAAAATGTGTACTGTTTTTAATAAATGGGACTGACCTAGAAAACAAATATGAGCCAGTCACTATTACTGAAAGAAAAATACACGTGTGTGTTTGCCTGTGTGTTCATCCTCATACATAGATATTAGTGGTTGGTTATCATTTTCACATACAGTAAGAGAACATGGCATGAAGCTTATTAAATTATCTGGCTTTTAATTTCTGCCTTAGAATACATTTTCTGACTATAATACTCAAAATACTTGTGTTACAAAAATTTTTTTGAGACAAAAAATATATGAAATCAGATTTTATTTTTCTATTTTAGCATTTTGAAGTTCACAGGGATATAATTATCTATACAAATACTTCAGTAAAGGTGAACTTCACCAGAAATAATGGGGAATGAGTTGAAATTTGCATGTGGAAATAAAGGAAAATTGATGTCACCATGTGCAAACTTTGGAACAGAGCACTCATGAGTTAGAAACTAAATACATCAATGATAACTTTTAAGTACTTGTAAATTAAAAAAAAAAATAAGTATCATTCCAGCCTTTCTTAATCAAGCTTGAATATAAGTAATCAGATGATTTAAAATTACTCATGCTTTATTTTATATAATGAGATTAAGAGAGCATAAATCTTCACAATCAAAGCTTGTACCATAAGTTATAAAAATGAAAATGGATCTTTATTTGTACCACTCTCTCTCTAGTAACTTTATTTTACTATACAGATCTGCTTATACATGTTTGTATTCTGATGTTATCTTTTTGTTTTCTGCAATAATTCAATTATGTTAAAAACATATCACTAAATTTACCTCCATAAATACTCTACCAGACACAATTTTTATTAATTCATTGTTTCATTATTAATATTACCGAATAAAGTATAGTTAATAAATCATACTGTGTAATGCATTTTGAACCTCACTATGATATGTTGATATGAATAGTTTAACTCTAAGAGAAATGCTACTTTTAAAATTCTTAGGGAATAGCTATTACTCTAATACTTGTTAATATGAAAAAAAATTCATTACTTGTCACTGGTTTCTGTAAAATTAGGTAATTACTTTAGCACATGTTTAGCATGACTATATGTAAATCTTATTTATTTGTAACCAGCTTTAACAAGTGATAAAAGCATAGTATGTTGTTTTTTTCATGTGTATTGGCTGATTTGAATATATATGTCTGAGTATTTTGGCTTGAAAGACTTGAGGTTTTTCCCCAAAATGCTCTGTATATTTTACATTTAGCTAATGTACTCCTGGATATTCAAATTTATTTATAAAATATAGTTTTATTAACTTTATGTGAAAGATTTATGGTAGTCCTCTACCAATGTGAACATCTCATTAAAGATGAACATCTATTATCATTCCTGATTTAGTAATATTGACTTTTTTGTTTTATGATAATAGTAGCTTTTGTTTTAGTTTCAGAGTTATACCCCTGAAGCCCACAAAACCTGGCTACATGCTACAGTGCTTGAGTGTTTCTGTTATATGTTATATATGTCATATATGTTATATATGTGTTGCTGGTATACATTATACCTGCACATTTCTAACTTTATCTAGATACTAATTTTTATTATCTTATTTCTCTCTCCAAACCACAAATGTTTGTCTTTTCATTATAATATAGTATAAAAATACCTATGATCAATTTCACTATAACCTTCTAGACAGTGAGATTATTTCTCTATAGGTATTTTAGAAATTAGGGTCACAAAAATATACTTCTCAGTAAATTAGCCTCTGCAAAATTTGTTCTAATAAAAGGCCTTTCATGTTTCCAAGGAATTCAAGTAGATCATCCTTGCCTGAAGAGATAGAAGGATTCTGAATTACTTTCCAAGTTTGGTTCTATAAAAAGAACAGAGTCCTTCAAATGACCTTACATTCAGTTATTTCCTCCAATAGCAGGTTTCTGCTGTAACATTAAAAAATACTACCACTGTAACAGCAAACATCATGTGTAGTGTAATCTTTCACTGAGAGTCGTAGAAGTGGAAAGCATCGATTAACAAAAGCAGCATAAGCCCATATGGGTAATAGGATGGAATATGAGCCGCCTGCAAAATCATAGAATAATGTGTCTCAGTTAAGGTACATAATGTGAACCTAACATGTTGTACGTTAGTGCATATGAAAGGAAAAAATAATAATTCCATGTGTTATTGGGAGAAAAGTATATCTTTTATTGGTAGATTTTTAGAAACTTAGTTTAAATAAAATTTCCTGATTATAAGAGGAAACAAATTGAAAATTGAATAGTCAACAGTTATGTAAAGACTTCTTAAAGAAAAAGATGTCCTATGGAGCTCCAAAATTGAATTAGTTCTAGGAAGATGCTTAGAAACCACCCCCTACTACTCAAATACTTATGCCTTATCTTGTAGGTTCAGAGAATGTGCTTTGAAATCTTTGCAACAGACTGGTGTGAAATGCAAGCCTTGTGCCCCAGACATACTGGCACTCTGAGCAATTTGAAAGGCTCTGGTGAGGATGGAAACATGTTTTCCACATGCGTGGCACCACAGTGCTAAAGTGGTTATTATTATGACTAGAGATATATATTTTATAGTATTCCCTATTGTTGAACAAGAGGCATGTTTATGGATTTTCATATTGTTTGTTTTTCTATTAAATCAAAGGAGAAGTGTTTAAAGAATTCCTGTCTTAGAAAGAATCTCTCCATTATATCTTTAGCAATATATCAGCTTCATATTATAAAGAAATACGTTTTGATGTTTTCAGATTAGTAACTTTTTTCTCTATACTTATTTTGATTTTATGAACTTTGGATTAAGAGTTTGGATCCTGGGAAAATCCTTATATGCAGTTTCCCTTTAAAAACAGGAAGTAATTTTTGTTTCTGTTGTTGTTTGTTTTTGTTTACTGATTTGGGGAATTTCACTTCTTTGTGTTCCAGGACTCCATCCCTTATTTAATAAGTTTTTCAGACAATACTCTTTGTAGGTTTTTGGAGAAGGAAGGTTTAGAGATTTTTCCAGAGGTAGGTTACCAGTGTCATTTAATTCTGCCAATGTCATTGAAAACATCTTGATAGATCACATAAGAAACAATTACCCACACACTGTTTACATTAGTAATTAACAGAGCGAATTTCAGGAGAGATTATAAGCAATGTTATCACTTCAACATTTTCCTCTTAATGAAACAACCAACACAGTGGGGAGCCAGCTGCATTTTTAAGCCCAGCAGGCTAACTTGTGGAAGAGAAACTATTAAGCATCCAGGGGAAGGGTTTGAATACGAAGTTTGCTACTGTTGAAAATGATAGGAAATAGCCTTGTAAGGAAATGCCTCTTGGACAATCCAGTCTACTAGTTTAAAGAACTTCAGAAGTCTTTTCAAATAAATATCGCTATGCATTTTCCAGTACAGATCAACACCTTGTGGGCTTAGAGACCACGAAGCCTCATGAGATCAGGGTTTCCCTTTGCTGGTGGAGACCCTCCTTCATAAGACTAGAACCAGAGTTATGTAAGTTGGCTCTCTTACAGATACCCACAGATTTGGGAACAAAGCATTCATCTCCCAGCACTCAAAATATTTCCAGAAAGAAACACTGAACAAGGAACAACAATAGCCCTTTGGAAAACTAATCTTACTAACGCCCCCTTTTTTTCTGGCATCTGGCATTCAATTTAATGTCACCAATGGCTAAGGATGGTTCCAATACCAAGAAAAGCACATACTTAAAAATGAGGCAAGAATGTTCACCGGAGGTAAATCTGTGTGTACTTGACAGAAAACAAGATAAATAGATAATGGGAAAATAAGCAAAACTATCCATCCCCTACTCCAAAGGCAATTCAGTATTTTATGTGGAATTCATAAAATGGTTTGCCCTTTGCTAGGAACGACAAATCCAATTACAAAGAATCTGAGAGTCTCACACAAGTCCCCGCAGCACCACCTCCCTCCATAGAAACCAAACATAACCAGTGGATGACCACTGTTTGTCCCCCATGCTGGTGTTTTGATTTTGAAATAAAACCAGTGTGTTTCTCTGTTTCAGTCTTGTAGCCCTATGATCGGATTGGAGATCCTGTATAAAAGAAGAGATATTTGGTAGTGACTAAATCTGAATTCAAATTTTAGTTTTCTTACAAGCTTCGTAGCTATGGCCTTTGTGAATTCTTCCTCTTTTCATTGCTGGTCTGTGGAGACGAACCATGAGGCCCTGGGCTGATGCTCTGCCCTGAGTGTGTGCTGCTGCTTTTGACGTGAGACCCGATGCCTCCTTAATGTTACATCTGCCCTGCACTCCGGTTGTTGAGGTCAAGCTAATGAAAGAAGCTGGATGTGGGATCATAGGCCAAGCTTCATACTAACCCTGGCTTTTAAAATTAGCTTTAAACATTTTAATCTACAATATGTTTGCTCTGAAGTAAAATGTGCATAAAAGGCAAAGAGAGAAATTGGCATCACATTTTGTTCTTGGATTGAAATAACTTGCAATCCCATCCCAAGATTTTTTAAATGTTTAAAATTTTGTATTATGAGTTAGCAGAAAAAAGGCTTAAAACTATCTAAAATCTCAAACGATCCTTTCTTCCCTTTCCTCTGGTTGAAATTGCACTTTTAAAACTCATTAAAACAATTCCATATGTTCCACTATAAAAGTAATTGCTGCCGCTTTTACAGAGTCCCAACATCTCTAGTTTGTTAACACATATACTAAATGAACCATTGTTAGCTATTGCATAGTAAATGCTGTGATTCATTTTAACCATATATATATATATATATAAATTTTATTTTTAGCAGTATCCAAACACTTCAAAATTATTTTCCACTTCATTATGAGTAAAAATAATAAATAAAAAGTATATTATAAACACATGAAGCCTATTAAATCTGCAAAAAATGAGAACACTTTCATTTTAGGAAGAAACTGCCTTACACAAAAATGGAAATCAGAAGTTAACTATTCTGGTTTTTGCAGCCTTTAATGTTTCTGGTTTTTGCAACTTTTAATGTTATCCTAAGATGACTTTCACTTCCATAGAAAATAAGGAAGTAATTTTCACAGAATTTGCATCCTCAAAAAGTAAATACTCTTTTCCACTTTTTGAGTAAGGATTGTTATTTCTATGAGAGCTTGATGTTTTGTAAGAAATGTCAATAGCAAATGTGTGTCTGCAACAAACTGTACTAGCTAATGTGATGCTGTTTCCTAGAAGCATCTGGCAACTCTCCTTGAGTCGATCATAATAAATACAAGGATATATTATAGGCTAGGGATAACATTAAACGATGGGCAGTTCAAGATTCTTGATTTCAAACTAAATCTCTGAGAAAAGCCAAAGGCTCTTTGTTTTGTTATGGCAATAAAATTACTTTGATGCAGAACATGCAAGTTTCACTTTTCAAATATCCAACAAATGTCCAGGGTTTCTCTATTCCAGTAGACCATTCTTAAAAGCTTATGTATGTGAATTGAGTATTGAAAGCTGATACTGAGCAAGTCCAGGCTTGATAGAATGAGCTGACCTCAGATTAAACACAGAGATAATCTCTTGTAAAGATGCTTCCGCATATACTACTGTGCCAGGAATCATAAATTCCAAGCTTCTGGCTTAGGAAAATAGATGATGATACTGCCCTAGAAGAACAGCCTACTGATAAGGGAATGATATCTGTAAAGTCTACAAAGCTGGACCAATCTCCCTGCATTGCTCCCTGCAGCCAGCCTCCCACATTAGCACACATTGCTTTGCCTGTTTGATCTTGTCTCTTTATACTTCCAATTTTGCTTCTTCTTATCCAGACATCATGGTGTCCTTGAACATGACAGACGAAAAACCACCAAACATGCTACTAATTCCTTCATTGATCAAGTTAACAGCATAAGCGTGGTTCCCATTAACTTATAGTGAAATACTCTAGATGATTTAAAATATATACTCACAAAAAACTTTTGAGTTCACTCAATATTATAAATAATAGGAGGAAAAATTTGCAAAGCTAGTAAACAATAGCAGGCATATTTTAGAAATGTAAAACGAAACAACATTTTGCAAATGCATGAAATCTATTTTTGCTTATTTATAAAATTATTGAGATTCAAAGATAAGCTCTGGTAGCCTAAGGATGATAGATAGATAGAACTCTGTTAAATCAAAGGTACCTATGCCATTTAGAGGATTTTCCCTGTTGGAGTGCTAGCCATTCTCAGTTAGATCTTTTTATTATTAAAGAGAAGTCAGAAATTTGTTTTTTATGAAAAGCTCCTAATTTCTTAGGCTTGAATCACTTGAGGAATATTCTATGTGGGTCATACAAATTATACCTGAAGAAGTTATCTAGCTTGGTAACTTTTACTGGTGTCTACTAGAACCCCTAGGGATTCAAATATGAATTATCATGGATGGTGATTACTTCAAGTCAATGAGTGGGGCTCTATTTCATCTTTTGCTAAAAATTATTATAATCATTCAGGGACCTTAATTAGACTAAACGATCTCAAATTCACAGAATAGACAATATCAAAGGTTGTTCAGTTTCCTCTCAAAATCACAGCATTCACTGTGTTCCAAGGCCGTTTGGGTTGTGGCCTCAAAAGGAGAAGTTAAAGACTATCACAGCACTTTGTAACACATCCTGGAATGATATTTTTTATAATTAAACATAATTAGGTTTTTATAATTAAATTTTGTCAGAGCCACCTAGTAAATTAATAAATTATTATAGGCTTATTAGAAATTGTTTTTCCTCAGACACGATGTCATTAGAAATGGTATACCTTCACTTATTAGGAATTTGAGATGTTGCCTAATTAAATCAAATGAGGCAGAAGACACATTATCATTGATTTTCATAGCTGAAGAATATAGAAATATAACTTCGTAAATTTTCAAATGTAACTTAGTTATTTGGTGCCAAACACCTCAGATTTGTTACCTATTCTTTTGTATATTTGGCTATTTTGCTGCCCTTTTTTCATATTTAACCAAGTGTGCACAAGATATAATAAGATTGAGAAGGAGGTGAAATTTCCACCCATTACTTTTATCCTTAAATGTAAGTCTGTTTTCTGTTTATGGGATTATGTCTTTTATGAGAAAACTAGAGGCCTGGTGCAAGAATTCGTGCATGGGTGGGGTCCCTCAGCCTGGAGGGTGATCGGGGCCAATGGGGGGTGGTGAGGCCACCTGCCGGAGGGTACGACCATGGAAGGTTGGCTGAACGGCCCCCTCCCCCAATCGGGGCTGATGAGGGGGCTGGCCAGCCAGAGGGAAGGACTGGGGGAGGTTGGCCCCAGCAGCAAGCTAACCAACCACTGATTCTGCAAGGAATCGGGCTCCCACCCCCCTCTTGTCAGGGTCCAGGGTGCAAGTATCGGGATCCCTCCTCCCTTCTGTCATGATCTGGGGTGCAGGTGAACGGGATTCTGGGCTGTCAGGATGCAGGCAGCAAGGTCTGGGTCAGTGTGTTTCATAGCTACCAGCAGGTTGACCGGACATTCTGGTTGTTCTATCATTCGGTCCTTAGGCTTTTATTACATATGACATTTTACTTTATAAATTTTTAGGGGCGGGAAATTATTATTTCACTGACTGTGAACTTACTTGAAATTTGTTGCTTAGGATTAGGTGAAAATACTAATAGTTCTCTGTGGGTATGTATCTGTTAAAATTGTCCCTTTGTTTTTTACAGTTAGCATTTTGTTAGACTGTGTGCTAATGCTTATTTGTTTGTGTTGATGTAGATAAGCTTCATCAACTGTGAAGCTATTAACTTTACAGAGGAAGTCATAGCAGGAAAAAAAGCAGGAATGAGGCAGGAAAATATTTGCCAACAATTTTCTTATTGGTTAGTCTGTTTGCCAGTTTTCCATGGAAAAATATATATGAGTTCCAATTTATTTAATGTTGAGATTAATTAAAATTTACTCATCAGTATTCCCAGAGAAACCTACATTTGTGTGTTATTTCTTACCTTCTGAAATAATAAATTCTAACTTTGCAGACATGTGCAACTACATAATTAATAAGCAAGGTATAATATGCTGTATATACTATTTTGGACTGCACTCTAAAGAGTATCTTAAGGTTTCATAAAGTCACTTATGAGTAAGAATGTGCCTGATTAATTTTCATGGCTATTAATATTTAATAGCCTAGCTCTGAAAATTAAAGAAGTAAACAGGATTATTTTTAAAGTTACAGATGAAAGCAACCCAAATACTTGGGATTCGTTTTTAAAGAATTGTTTCATATTTTAATTGACATTATTTAGTTCAGTTTCTCTGTATTTAGTATCTTAGAATTCTCTCTCCTGAATTTCCTTTTCTGTATTTATGTATCCAATCCTGATTATACAACCTAGCTTCACCTAATATTGTAATGTCTTAATCCTTCTCTCCCTTGAGCATGCCCCATGTTATTTTCAAATGTGTAACACTGTGATAACAAACATATTGAATTAGGATCCTCCAGCTTATCTGAATTCTGAAAATGGTCTATGAGTAGTTAGTTCTACTATACAGAATAAAATGGGTATAAATTATCCATGGATACTTCTGAAAACTTCAATAATATATAAATATAAACTATATAATATTATAAAGTCTTTAATAAAGTTTCTCCCTAAAAGAAATGGAAATGATACAAATATACAGATAGGGCAAAAGTAGGTTTATGTTGTGAGTACATGAAACAGAGAGTTTATTCTTGTATTATTAATTATTATATTACTAGAGGCCTGGTGCATGAAAATTCATGCACCAGTGGGGGGTCCCTCAGCCTCGCCTTCTCCCCTCACAGTCTGGGAGCCCTCAGGGGTGGGAGGCGACCCGGTTGATCAGGAGAAGGCGACACCCCCATCACACCTCTGCTGCTGCCACTGCTGGCAGCGCAAGCCTCAGCCGGCCCTGGTTACCTGAGCCTCGGGCGGTCCTGGGTGGCTGGGGGACTAAGGGGACTAGAGGACTCCCTAGGCAGGCACATGCCTGCTGCCCGGGCGGGGCTGAGGGGACTGGGTGCTGCCATCTTTGAGGGTGTGGTAGTCAATTAGCATATTCCCTCCTTATTGGCTGTGGGCACCACCATCTTTGCAATGGTGTGAGGGTCAATTAGCATATTCCCTCTTTATTAGATAAGATTTTCCATACAAACAACTATGAACCTGTATTTGTCCCACCCTGTATAATAAGTACCAAACATATGTCATACATAGGGTGGTACACATTTTTGTCTAAACAAGGACACTTTTGAAAATGAAAGTAGGTGGTGTTAGGAATTATGTCAAGATCCTAAAGGGTATACCAAGAGAGTCCTGGACTAAGCAGGGCATGTGGATGAAAGCTAGCTACCAGAATTAATTATATTTTTATCTGCATTTCATGTTAAAATAAGAAAAGTAATAATACATGTGCCTCTTATAAAAGAACCCAATTTTACTTTTAAGGCTAGGGAATCTATGATGCAGAAATTTAATATGTAGTTTTATTGACTCTCTAACCTAGTTATTTTCTTTGAGATGAGTATCACGTTTCTAAAATCCATTCTTAAATTTTAAGCTTATGTGAGTAATGCATTATTTCTTCATCTCTAATGGGTCCTATTACTAGCAATCGCCCAGGGGTAGGTCAGCAAACTACAGCTTAGAAGACATGTAATTTCAAATTTTGACATAATAAGTCACCTTCTTATATCTGGACTGATCTTTAAAGGATGTGGTGAAGAGGAAAACATTATTTCAACCTTTGGGAAATACAGCTTAATGTTTCAGTGGTGTAAATGATCTGGCAGATGAAAGGCATAACCTTACTCTATGTATTTGTTAAAGAGATGTCTTCTAAAAAGAATATCATAGAGATTATAGTGCTATGGCCAAGCGGCTAGAGCATATCATGTTTTCCCTTCATTTTTAGCAAGAATATAGGCAAACATTCAGATGTTCAGTTTATTTTCAGCTTCACCTCTGAAGAGTCTCCAGGTGATGTAGTCTGCTGAAAGACTCATTAACGTGTTATCTGCTTTTCACTGGAAAGAAAAAATGTTTTAACTGTGGGAAACAGAACATTACATTATTACATTGAAAGAAAAAAGTGTTTTGTATCAGAAATTGATTTCCTAGAGGGGTGGTCGGCAAACCGTGGCTCACCAGCCACACACGGCTCTTTGGCCCCTTCAGTGTGGCTCTTCCACAAAATACCATGTGTGGGTGCGCATGTACAGTGCGATTGAAACTTCGTGGCCCATGTGCAGAAGTTGGTATTTTATGGAAAAGACCTCGTCTAGAATGGTCATCCTTTGCCTCCAGTCATGAGCTGCTGGCAAGAACTAATCACATAGCCTGATAAGCATTTCTGTTAGTCTATAGTTTCTATAGGTGGATACTTCCCACATTCTGGAATAAACAACACAATTTTTGTTGAATAACTAGCTGCCTATACTATAGCAACCATTGTAAATTTAATTTGGTAATGAAAAGCCATTCAAAGATGCTTATGAACAGGCCATCAGTGTGGTAGATACTACCAGGGAGGTGAGCTGGGTCCCTGAGGAGAAAAATGTCTTCAGTGAAAATCTTTTTAACATTTTGAATTAATGCCATGTACATGAATTAGTTGATTAAATATCAATCATATTTTTTAATTTCTATGCATAAATTTAATGGAAAGGAATTTAGTAATCAATAACTCATCCACCCTGGTGTTTTAGTGTAAGCCATGTGCCCATTTCCTATTTACTTAATGCATCACAAAATGGAAATTTGATCACTTAAAGAAAATACGAGTTGAAAATATGGTCTACCATTTGTTTAATTTTCCTGTTGGAAAATTTCCCCACTAATTCACATAAAGGAAAAAGAAGAGTCCCTTTATTCTAGTCCAATTGAAATATGGCCAACTTAAGCATACAATGAGTATTTTAGCAATGAAAGCAGATATAGTTAAAAACTTGGCAGGATTTTGTTATCATTCTATCTTTCAGCCACAAGGATTCTGTGAATTTTATCAAATGAAGCATTTACTGCTGGAAAGCCTGCTCCCTTCACCTCTGAAAAGTCTCCAGGTGACATAGTCTGCTAAAAGACTCATTAAAAACCAGAAACAATTGTCAAAGACTCACTGGAGGCTAGATGTGAAAGGAATGGTGGGTATTTCTGTCTTTTGTCCTGAAAATATACACCTTTACTTATTTGTTGGCTCAACCAAAAATATGAGGATATATTTAACCAGTTTTTAAAGAGTTCACCTTCAGATAATGGTCTGTTCCTTACTTTTAGAGGATGGTTACTGCCATTGGTAGATACAGTAACACAGCTTGAGAGAGAATTTTTTAAAAAAAGTATTTTTTTAAAAGCACCTTAAATACAAAAGTCATTCGTGTGGTGTTTCTTTTTATTGTCAGAAAAATGGATTATGTTGCTATCTATAAAAAGGTGATGGGTTTAGGCTTTTGCAACCTAGGATGCAGAATAAAGGGCCATGCATAGATTTCACCATTGTGGGCACTGCTTAATTGTTTACAGTTGTTTCTGCGATGTCTGAAATGGTGTGCCCGCCAGTTTGGTCTAGCCAACTTGAACACTGGATTAGCAGCCCCACGTTAGGTTTTAGTAGCTGTAACCCTCAGGGTGTGACTGGGAGCTGCTGCCTACTTTGGGGAGAAGGAATCCTAAAGCTTCTTTAAATTTTAATAGAGGAATGTATTTGCTTTGTCTTCATCTTCCTAACTAGCTATGTAGTATATCTATATGCAATTGCGATAAAGTCCCTATCCTCATAGAGTTGAATTAATTTAGCAGAAGCATTAAAGGAACAGTTAGATCTTAAAATTAAATCATATCTTGTGCCTTACCATGGCCTTCAAGATTCAATGAGATGTGAACTACCAGTTGCCATCTAGTTTCATCTCATGCCATGTTCCCCAACTCACCAAATTCCACCTGCCTGGTGCTTATGGTTCTGAATATGTTCTCTTCTTATTGTTCTTCATATTGGCATGGGGAGGCTTTCAAGCAGACTTACATGAGAACATAACTTTTATTTCTCTTCTCTATTTTTTCCTGTGTTGAATATTTACTACAAAAAAATGGTCTAGGCAAAAAACTGTGTTCTTTTGAATATGCTCACAGTTGCTTTCTAAAGTTGTATGTTTAAAAAATTGGTCCAGGATGGGTCCTACTTCCATGTTGCAGTAGATTCCACTGTAATAATGTTAGTACGTTGTTCAATGAAACATAAACTGAGAGGCACATTGGCAAAAATGAACGGTGTGATAGCAACATGGCAACAAGATATACTATTGAGTACAAGGTTTCAACTGCGAAGAAAGAGGCATGTGTTACATCCCTAAATGGTCTACATCAAAATCATCCGTGTAAGCTTGTTCAAAACTGATTGGCAAGGATCATTTATGGATAATGAATTCATTCTCCACATGTGTGCTTTTTAACAAAGTTGGAAAAATAGTTTTTACGAAGGAAATAAAATATCTAGAGCTCAAGAAAATATTACAAAGGGAAAAGTTACTACTGCTCACTAGATTTGCAATATCCCCGCCTCCAGCCAGCACAGAAGTGAACGTTGTCCCTGGAAGTCTCAAAGGCTGCCCGCATACCACTCAATAAAGTACGCTCACTCACAGCATTATGTACGCTTACATCGAGAATAATCTCAAAAAGGAAATTGCACTTATCCCAAGTGGCAAACTTCAGAAGGCTCTCTTTCCAAACTTTGTAGCATGCAGTTTAGAGAGTGATTGATCTCATTAAGCAACTGCCTTTGTCTGCCACAAGGCAGTGGCTGCTTAAGGTCGATACTTATTCTGTGTCCCATTCATTTCTACTGCAAATACATTTCCTGCAGGATATGAGTAATCCATTGGGATCTGATGACTAAAATTGAAAGGTGAGTTTCTGATGGTCTCAACAAGCTACTCTAGAGTCAAAGCACCCTTTAGCATAGTAATCACCCTATTGCTAAGAGAATCAAGGTGCATTTGTCAAGTCTAATAGAGAAAGAAAATGCAGGGTGCCAAGAAAAGACGTGTTGCACCTAGAATGATGCTCACTTTGTTTTAGTCTCTGCTCAACACTTTGTGAAAGAATTCTTTCTTGACCTCCCTGTCACCCCCACCCGCCGCCCCATCCATCAGACACATTTATTCTCTCTCCATCTGACTTATTTTTTTCAGAAATGACCAGTCATTATAATGTATTAACTTGTTATTTATTTTAGTCTAACTCCACTAGAATGTCAGCTCAGTGAGAGTAGGGGCTTTGTCTTTGTAGCTTATGGTGATATGTCAGTGTTTAAAACAGTGCTGACAAACAAAAAGACATGAAAACGTGTGGAAAATTGGACTGAGAAGAAATGTACTGTCCTCTTTTCTCATTGGAACCAAACTAAGGCAATTTCTAGAGGCAATCTCAGAATATACAAAGAGAGTTTTATTAATAATCGCCTCTAATGAAAGGAAGCTATCCATTTGCAAGAGAATGATAAGTACAGTTTGAAACAAAAATTAATATTAATTTGAGGTGTGACTAAAGATGAAGATTTCAGGAAATCTATGGTTATTTTGAATTATGAGTGCTATATTTGTTTATAATAATTACTGAATTATCTTTAATGTGTCTTACATTGTGCTAAACTGTAGGCATAAAAAAGATTAATAGAGTATATGCCCTTCCCTGCAGGGGTTTACAGTATTGAGAGAGTGGAGAGCAACTAAAAAATATTCAATCAATAATGTATGTGCTCCACTATAAGCTAGTACAAGCTCTGTGGGAACAAGGAGGGAAGAGGCGATTTTAAGGCAAAGCTTTGAGAAAGTTGTACTATTTATGTTGAATTTTGAAATATGGTAGGGCTTTTTCAGTTGGTTATACAAAAAAGCTAAAATGTGAGAAAAATTTGTATATGAAAGAGGGAACAAATTATGGTTTTGAATACCAGATTAGAGAATACATTTTTATTTTATTCTCTAGGTGTTAGGAAACTGCCAGTGAATTTTAAGCAAGAAAATATAATTTGAATGGGCTTGTGTTTAAAAACGATTTCATATGGCCAGAATGTGGCTAATAGATTAGAGGGAGACAAGGTAGGAGATTGATACTTCAGATGTTCAGTGTTTTCCAAAGTTTGTTCAGTGAACACTGGTTTTAGGTGGTGTTCATTGAGTGTGTATGAAAAAGGATTGCATGATCAGATATGATGAGGAGATAATAAGTTAAATAAAGCTAAAGAGGTTTATTATTTGTCTGATTATTATTATTATCATTATTATTATAATCATTATTACAGGACTTCTTAGCAAATTCAGTATGTTTGTATGAATGATGAATCTCTCAGATGGGAGCATGTCTTGTAGAATTTTCTAAACATGATTGTCCATGGAACCATTTTTCTGTCACCTGCCACCCACCCAATCTTACATGACACTCTTGAATTTTCACTAGGTCCAGTGCTTTGTCAGAATTTCTCAGCTAGTCTTCTATAGAAAATTGAGTGAGTCTTTTAGCAATTTTCCCAACCATGATTCATAGGTAGTACCATTCTATATGTGTTAGAGAGAAGCTAACTTTGTACACACAGTGAATGCTTTTGGACGTTAGAGACCGGCTCTTTTATGGGACCCTGATTGAGAGGAACATGCTTGGGAACACACTTAAGTGGTAGAGATAATAAATTATGAGGGCTTCAGCTAAGACTATCGCAATGTTAATAAAAAGAGACTTTTATACACTTGAGTTAGTTTTTGTGTATGTTTGTGTAAATGTGTGGCTTGTACTGAAAAATGTTACCATAGGTTTTTTTTCATTTTCTTTATTTTCAGTTTTTATAATAATAATAAAAAATATTTCCTGGATTAAAAAAAAAAGGAGACACAGCACACTTCCTTGTTGCTGTGACAACATCAGTAAGGGAGAGGCTGGGTTGTTGCTGCTCAAAGTGGATACCTTAAGGAGGTTACCATTGCTCAAGGAATTCTCTTAGTTTGACCTTCAGCTTTGGTCTGGAAATCAATTTTGTGTCACCCTGAAAGCTGAAGGATTAAAGTTTGGAGGTAGGGTGGAGGAGAGTCCACTCCAGTGAAACAATTTCTACAAATCTAAATAATAAATTATTATACACAGAGAAACCTAATTTTGAAGCTGACCACAGCACTTGCATTAACTCATCATAGGTTTCCTTAATTGAAGACATATATTAGAGTTTATCAGCCTGACTGTTTTTTCCTCATAATTAAATGCAATCAAGATGGAGTTATGTTTAAAATCTTTTAGAAACATCTTATATAATAGAGAGGTAATATGCAAATTAACCCTCACACCTTCACAAGATGGCTGCCTACAACCAGGCTGGCAGGGGGGGTTAGTGAGGGACGACCAAACGACTGAACAAGCAGGCTGCATGGGGCAATCAGGCCAATAGGGGGGTTAGTGAGAGATGACCAAACGACTGAACAACAGGCTGTGTGGGGCAACCAGGCCAGTGGAGGGGCCATGAGGAGTGACCAGGCCAGCAGGCGGGGGCAGTTTCGGGCAACCAGGCTGGCAGGGGCGGGGGGGGCGTTAGGGACGAACAGGCTGCATGGGGGGGGTAGTTAGGGGCAACCAGGCAGGCATGCCGGTGAGTGATTAGGAGCCAGTGGTCCAGGATTGTGAGAGGGATATCCCCTAAGGGGTCCCGGATTGGAGAGGGTGTAGGCTGGGCTGAGGGGAACCCCCCCGAACCCCCGTGCATGAATTTCGTGCACCTGGCCTTTAGTCTTGATATATGGAACAAACTTGTTCTTTAAGAAATGAAGGGTAAGAGACATTTGTAACTCACAGAATCTGGTATATACATTTCAATAATACTGGCTGCTCTCTTTAATCAAATGAAAGACATTAGAAATACAATAAAGATCACATTGAAAATTATGAGGAAACTAAACATTGAGAAAAAATGGTCCAAAAGATATTTATTTTTAAATGTTGACAATATAAGTGGTAGGAAAAGAAAACATGGACTTAAATTATTTAAACAGAATAATTAGTAGTTATCTAATAACTGTGACTTGGGCATATGTTGAAAACTCAAACCTCATTAGAAATGTTTTTTTAATGAAGTGTTTTTACTGAAAATATGAAAATATTCATAGTGGATGCCTAAAACTTATACGATTAACATTTTAAAGTATAATTTAAGGTCATTCATATTTTTAAGAGTGAAAGCTACTGAATAGTTTAGTAAGCAAAACAATTTCATAAAAACTAGAGATTGATTTTCACTCCAGGAAACAAGAGAAAGAAATTTAAATTTTGCTGTCCTTATGAGATGCGTAGAATTTTAAGCAAATGGAAGATTGCAAGAGAAGGCTTGCTTTTCACAGCTTGATCGGTGGAAGATTCTCTTTTCTTTTAAACCATCTCTCTCCAGCTATTGAGTACAGCTTACTGGGTTGACAGGGATTCTCTTTATAATTTTAATCAATACCTGGAATAGGAAAGCCTAAGTTTCTAAAATAATTTGGATCTTTCAATTCTGTTCTTAACATTAATTAAAAAAAAATCTTTGCATATTAACTCTTCCCAGGAAACCAACATTACATTTTTTTGCTCAGTAGTGCTTAGTTAATTCTTCCAAACAGCTCATTTTCCTTTTAATTGCTGTCACCAGGACATCAGAACTAATTAATTTGAGTGCAACAAGGCAGTTTCAGAATGTGTGTGTGTGTGTGTGTGTGTGTGTGTGTGTGTGTGTGTTTGATGTAGTTTTATTTTTTGCAGTGAAATTTGAAATTAAAGGGAAAGAAACAGTTGTACCTCTCCTTTACTTCTTTAAAAGGGGGAAAGCCATTTAATTTTTACCTACAGAATTTATTCAAATGAAAACCAAGGGTGGAAGAAATGGCTGTTTTCATCTGTGTCTGTACTTGAAAGCAAATTTTAGTCAGATAATTAGACCACAGTAATTATTCATCAAGAGGATGCCTTTATGTCTGTGGCTGCTGTAGAGATATTTATATCAAAACAGTTGTACCTTCAACATTTTCTGAGAGTTAACAGAACCAAGTTTGAGGCAAGTGTACAAAACACAGAAAATTTGGGGACTGTATTTCTTTAAAATATTGCCAAAAAAGTACTTCTTAAAGGAATAGAATGTTCTAATTAAGTGTTAATAGATCTCATATCTTAGCATTCTTATCATTGCCTCCCATTTCCCTTCAGCCTTACTTTAGAAATTCAGTCTGATCATTAAAATGTATGTGGCAGGATGATAATAATGAAAATAACACTAATAATAATACAATGAGGATGATGGAAAATAAAAAGAATGGTTAACATTTATTAAACATTTGCTCTGTGCCAGGTATTCTGGTGTTTTTACTTAGATATAAACATTTTGCTTCCATTTAAAAAACTGGACCAGATAGAATTTTTAAATGTTTTGCAAAAATCATATAACTCATAAGCAAAGGAGTTCCAATTGAAATCAAAACAGCCCTTTTCAAGAATTCTCTCTGTGACATTCAATTATCATATCATAAAGTAGCTGGGGTCAGGCCATTCTTCTCAGGAAGAATTTAGCAAAAATTGAGAAAACTGGCTGTTCGGTCTCCAGTCTTTTCATCACAGAATGAAAAAATATAAAAAAAAATGTATTGTATCAAGGTCATGTTAATAGTCTACCAAATAGGTAAAGGTTTTAAAAACTAACCTTAGATGATCTGCCTTTTTAACCAAGTACTATATTACTCTCTCCCACTATGGCTTAGAGAAGCGATTTTCAACGGGTATGCCACAAGAATTTTTATAACATGCAATACCTTACTATTTAGTCAGGATCACTGACCTCTTTTTCCTTTGATTATCAAATAAAAAAAAAATTAAAAATGACGGCAGCTCAACACAATAGCCATCTGATGTGAATGAATAAAAATTACACCTATTATTTTGGTCAAGTGGGTAAAAAATATAATTTTTGGTGTAGCGCAGAATTTTAGTAATTAGTTTGTGTGTGCCATGAAAAAGGTTAAAGATCACTGGTTTAGAGTAACATTTGTGCAATTTGAGGAAATGCCCCAGTCTGATCTTCTTCAAACCGTATTCTGCTGTTCCATTTTGCCTTCGTCACATGATTTCTTTTTCCAACTTAAGGTCCTAAATTGTTTTTCCCTGACTCAGTCTATCCCATTGAAACCTTCCTGATAAAACCCATACTTATTCACCAATATCTTTATTTTCAAAAAGGCCATCCCAGTCAGCATGCTTTGGACCTTTCAAAAGTGGGCAAAACAAAAGGTAACTGAAAAATAATAATTATAAAAGGAGGGATTATGTTCAAACAGTGCTGTGTGGTAACACCATATGTATTTTTTAAATATATTTGTATTGATTTGAGAGAGAGAGGGAGGAAGAAGGAGAGAGAAAAGCATTGATGAGGGAGAAACATCGATCAGTTGCCTCACTTATACTCTCTGAACGAGGATCAAACCTGCAACCTGGGTATGTGCCCTGACCGGGAATCAAGGTCAGGACACAAGCATATAGTTTAAAATAATTTTTATGTGAATGCATATTTTAAATTCTTTGATAAAGTATTTGTTTTAAAACACAGGTGTTCTTAAGGAATCGTATTTCTAATATGGTTTACTCCATTCAGTAATTACATTTAACAGTATGCATCTCACTGATGGTAACTTTATTATAAATGAAGGATAAAAGTTTAAATCATAGTGTTCGCTTCTCAGTGTGATAGCTGTAAATAGGTTGGGAACTGCTTTGCCAAAACTCAGTCCTTCCTACTTCTCAATATGGCTTATGGACAGACCTCTTTGCGAATCTAAGTATTAAAAAAAAATAGAATCGGACATTGCTCTTTTTGATTGCGTATAAAACTCCTGAGAATAAATGCTGCCAAGGCATGTTAGCGGTACTTTCTGTGTCCATGCACCTGTTTCTACGAAGCAAATACAAACTTGCCTGCATGATGGCCCCTGAGTCTGGAAGGTGAGACCTTGCTACCTTACTTGACTAACAAATTGATGCTGAAAAGAGGAGTGAGACTTTAATGAGAATGATATGATTTGCAGATTAGCAAGGTGAGAATGAGTGAAACGTACCATAGACAGATGGAGACTCTTTAGAAAACTCTTTGCCTTAAACTTGTTTAGAGATAGAACAGATTCATTTTCATTTTCCTAAAGGGAAACTTGTAACATTCATACAAAATTGATGTGGATACTGTTAGAAATTAGCGGAGCTAATGTTTATCTTCATGGCGATGTAGTGAGATTAGTTATTTCTACCCCCTTTATTACATAGTGGACTTGTAGTTGTAGTTTAACAACATACATCATTCATCTTTATTCAGGGCCATCCATTATTAATGTCTCAAAACTACTTGTTTATCCTCCATTTTGATAAAAGTCTAAGTAATTGGATTCATCCAAAAATCATATTGCAGACTGCCAGAATCAGAGTCATTTGCATTGAACATGTGTCCTAATTGTATCCATGTGTTGGCATGGTATTCTGTAGAGATGAATTCTAATCAATTCTGTCTAAACATTCTGGATTTCCCATCAATTACTAGGCTAAGTCGTTGACAGAATTCATGCCAATCTTTGGGCGAATGCCTCCCAGTGCTGCCATTTTAACACCCCAGAGTGAGAGCAAAGTGACAGATCTCTTCATCTATGTATTTTGCATACCCACCTTTTTTAAATATGAAAGATTACTCCTGTGAAATAGGTACTTATAATTTCTATGGATCTTAGTATGCTATAGACGAGAGATTGGAATAGTATTTTATCTCAGTTTTCTGAACTGAATTGGGCATTAAATTATTATAGTATATTTATACACATAATATTTCTGGCATACCTTAATCTTTCAAACTAATATATTGTTACTTAAAAGGTGAAGTAATGTATTTACTATTGGCATTATTAGAACTGCATATAGGTTATAATAGCTATGACATTTCTGTATTAGTCATGTCTTTTTACTGCAAGTAATAGGATCTTAGTAAATAATAATACCTAATTGAAAGTTCTTTTTTAAAAAACAAAAATAAAAACAACAAAAAAACACACACACACATTGTGTTGTCAACTGACTTCATATTGTCCGGGAATAAAGAACAATATAGGCATCAGGGACCCAGAAAGTTACACATTTTTCCCTTCCTCTCACTCCCTCTGTTTCCCTTAATCTCTTTATAACCCTCTCTTTTTATTACTCTAATTTTCTCAGTATTAAATATTTTGTACAGCTAATGTGTGCAAGTGGCCAAAAAAAGCCACAGAGAAATCATGTTTGCATGTCTATAGTTTAAAAAGCCTGCCAAGGCCGGCTAGCCAAACACTCCGGAAAGAATGCTTGGGCGAGGTTGTAAATCTTGGTCATGAAGTAGATGCATGAATGTGTGCAACGTGCAGATAGAATTATGGTGCTTTTTATGGATAGGCATGCAGATCGTAGTTCTCAAAGAAGAGGTGGACAGATAATCTGAAAGATGTCTACTTACATGATATTTTAGAGCATATGGTCATTCAATCATTAAGTTATAATGGTTGAACCAGGATGCTGGTTTTTCCTTCACTAGCCACCTTCATAGCCTAAATAATTCGCAATGCTAAATAAATATTTATTGCAGGTTTAAATAATACGGTATTGGATGACAGGCATGCCTATCAGTATCTTAAGCTATGTTGATAATTCCATTATTATCCCACATCCCAAGCTAAAAATAAAATAAAATAAAATAAAATAAAAGTGGCAATTACCTTAGACTAGTACTTTTGTGCTCTTTTCTACCACTCTTGGAGGTTTTTCTTTGCCATGCTTAATGAATTTGCATCTCTCAATATTTTCAATCAGTGGCCGCTCCCTAAACCTGACACTTCACCTAGATCAGCACTTTCTAAATTTGGTTTTATGAAATCGTCATATATAGTGAGATGTTAATGAGTGTTCTGGGGGAAAATAATAAAAATGTTTCTAAGGTCAAATAAATTTGGGAAAGCTGCATACTGTATCACCCCTTAGAAACTTACAGTGAGATTCGTAGTTTGAGAAGTTACAAAGAAACATGTTTAATGTTGATGATGGCAGTATCTTTAAAAAGCATTAGACCCTGAATCTGTTTTCATGGAATGTATGTTAGCATCTCATGAGACTGGCATTCTATAAATCGGTGTTGGGGAGTTGCAGAGGGAGACATTTAGAAGGGATTCTTAACTGCTTTCTCCCGTTTATTGTCTTTCTTAGTCTCTATACATTGCTGAAATAGAAATTATGAAATAACATCATATAATTGGCATATAGAAAGTGGTTATTAAACCTGTGTTGACTAGAATAACTACTAGAAGAAGAACATGAGTTTAATTAAAACCAGAAATTAATTGCTAAACTGTAATATTGGTTACCTGAAAAAAAAGCTTGATTTCAAAAAGTAATGTAGAAAAGTATTATTTTACTTAAAAACTATGACTTCTATAACTGTATCAGTGAGATGCCCATAATGGAACTATGAAACAATATATCTAGATAGCTTCTTATAAAACACAGATGAACTCAATAATTGCTAATAGGAAAAATCAAACTATAGATTTTGATCATTGCTTCTGTCATTTTTATTTCCTATATCTGAATACATTATTTTATTTAAAATAAGGAAACTAATAAGTGTTTCCCATTTTTAAATTCTTATCCAGAAAAAAATATTTATTTTCGTTGTCTCGAAATTTTAAGGCTGTAATCATTTTTCCCACATTAAATTAAATGTCTGTCTATATGGGGAAAGTCACATTAAGAATGAAAACATGTTACTGAGTCTTTAAATCCCCCTCAGTATTAGCTTGTTCTTTTAAGTTAATAAAAGGAAGCAATAGTCATCATCAAAGCATATATGGCTGAAAAATCAATGAGAGCACTGCCTTCTGTGTTGCTCTTTCACTTTAATTTTTTTCTTCCCCTGCCTGGAAGCTCAGGAAGAGTCCTTGTGTAGCCTTTAGATGTATAGTCTGGTGTCATGCTGGTTAAGTCCATGATAAAAATGAACTTGTGCCCTAGTCTAACCTAGATACCGGTCCTTGATGTTTTATACCAGGAAGCTAATTATGGCCTCTCATTTCAGAGCTTCATTACCCCCAAACAACTTTTTGTTCTTGTATTTATTTTATTTCTCTTGCTAAGGATAATTGCACATAGTTCTTATTGCCTTTCTTGACGGTGCAAATATGAATTATCAATACACTGTAATTATTGGCTGAGGCAAATGACCTTCCTGGTTTTCCAGAATGAGTTTCACCTTAGTTGATCTCCCATACATAGTTGGTATTGATGTATAAATACGAGTCCATGCTATTGACAGTTTAATAGGCTCATTGCTTTTCTTAAGGATATAACTTTGATAGCTTTTAAAGTTCGGAGCTTCCCAGTAATAACATTGATGTTCATATCTTACATTTTTTAAATTCATTTACAGGTTTTTATATGGTTCTTCACATATATTATCTTATTTGTTCCTTGCAGCAGCCCTGTGGAGTTATAGATATTGTTCTACATAACCAAAGGATGAACTGCATTTTGGAGGGGCAAATGCATTGTGTGCTCACACACATAGTACGTTTTGGAGCTGGGACTCCAAATGCTAGTTTTCCTTATTCCTTTATTCCTGAAGTGACAACTTGATAAAACTGGACCCATGTTGTGATTTTGGGTTTTAAGGGAGGGTATTGTTAGGGCACTCATACTTAGGCTTCACCGTTATTTCAGGTACAGTGCCAAGTGTCTTCTCTCTAAGCAGCGGTGGGGGAACATTTGGCCCATGGGCACTACAGGGCCCACAAAATCATTCAGTCTAGGAACCTTTTTTCTACCAAAGCAACCACAGATGGGACTCAAAATTCAATAAATCTAGGAGCTTTTTTCATAGTAGCATAAATTTATATTAAATGAATTGTATTAAGTGAATGATGTTATAAATACCCAAATGGCCCTTGGTAGAAAAAAGGTTCCCACCTCTGAAAGTGCCCCTTTTCATAATGCAAAAGTAAAATGGGCAGAATCCCAACATTAATGCTGACTGCAAATCACTTCTAAGTTACAGTACTCTGTAAGCATATGACTTCACATATTATTTTTTAATATGTTTTTATTGATTTCAGAGAGGAGAAGGGAAAGGGAGAGATAGAAGCATTAATGATCAGAATCATTCATTGGCTACTACCTGCATGCTTCCTACTGGGTATTTTGTCCAAAACACAGGCATGTGCCCTTACCAGGAAACGAACTGTGACCTCCTGGTTCATGAGTTGATGCCCAACCAACTGGGCCACACCGGCCTGTGTTGATTTCACATATTCTAATGCATAGGAAAGAAACAGGTATTAGTATACTGGAAAGTTAAAATAGTATAAAAATCAAGAGTTCCTTATAAGGTCAAACCACCTGGTTTTAAATTTATCCCTCCCATGTTCTTTGCCCTTGCCCAGGTTACTTCAGACCCATTTTTCTTACCTGGAAAGGGGGCACCATTACAATATTTTCCTGTTAGAGTTGTTCTGAATTTTTAATGGTATGATATGTGTAATGCCCTTAATAAAGTGTCCATTTAATAAACAGTTGATAATTTTTAGCTATGAAAAAATAATGAAATGGAAACTTCAATCTCTATAGAGGCTACTGGAACACCAAAACACACAGGCATGAAGGAAGGAGGGAAACAAAAAAATTAAAGAAACAGGAACAGGAGAAAGGGCGATTAAAAAGAAAAGTGATAGGTCTGCTGTTTCCATTTAGGATATAGAATGTTGCAGGAGAGAGTCCTCCCTAGCTTATAATAAAGCAAGCTGAATACTCTTCAAAATCAGTTATTTTAGCTCATCAAAGATCAGGCCCAAAGCAACTGAATACATTAAAATTCAAACTTTGGCACACCTCTCCTAGGATATACAGAACCTACAGCTGCTTTCATTTTTTGAAATGTGGGAGGAGGAAGTCACTATAGATGCAGTAAAAATAAAACAGCTGAACTTTTAAATTTTTTTAATGCTGAATGTAGGCTGGTGTAGGTGTTTAGAATTCTTAGGCTTCCTAGATGCAAGGGGAATCTATACTTAGTTCCCATCTTTTTTTCACTGAGAGCTTATGAGAAAGAAAGGGGTGAGGGCAAGAACTGGGAAGTGTAACCAAGCAGAGCAGGCACACTAGTTCTACTGTAGTCAGTGTCAAGAATGGGAACTAAGAGAAATGCGTTCGCATTTCGGGCCTTAGATTGAACAAGTGGCAGGGCCAGTTGTCAGAGTATAAGGGACAGAAGGGATTCACCCACCCACCCCCAACCTCATCTAAGGTGCATTGGCGCCAAGTTGAGGGTGTGATGCAGGGAGGACCAAGAGAGCTTACCCTTGAGGGCAATGGGAGAACTGGGAGAAGCTCTGCAAGTACTCTTCACAGAGGAAGTCAACATCTGTTTTCCATTGAGGAGGGAGAATAGACTTGAGAGAGAAGTCCCCTAACACACAGATGCAGAGACCCTGCTGATTGAAGTGTGAAGAGGGAGCCGGAGGAGGTGCAGCAGTGCACTGAAGGTTGAGGTCAGAACTGGGAGAAATCCCAAACCCTGAGCCTCTTCATGAGCCCAGTGTTACTGAACTCAAGGGGTTCACCGCTTGGGGTGCTCTATTCAAGAACCAGACATGGTTTTTGCAAAGCAGTTTTGTTTACTTGCATCAAGTAAAGGCGACAGGAGATTCATATCCATAGCTCTTCTTCCAAGTAGGGTGGCTTAGCCATTGCTTATATACGCTGGTTGGCCAGTTACACATTGATTTCTTCTTTGTAGTTGGCTATATAGTAAATATGTACAGATTATATATAATTAACCTTGTTAAAGACATTTCTCTAAGGAAAAACAATAGCAATGTACTGTATTTGCAGCATATACAGAAGTAAAACATGATGAGAGTACAAAAGATCTGAGAGTGATCATTTTCTTATCTTTCTTATGAACTTACACAATATTTTTTGAAAGAAGACTGTCATAAGTTAAAGACACATATAGTAATGTTTTAAGCACTCACTGAAGTCAACAGCTGTCATAAGACAGTCTTAGTAATGTTTTAAGACACATATAGTAAGTCTTAGTAAGACACAAATAGTAATGTTTTAAGCACTCACTGAAGTCAACACCGGGAGGCGTTTTTATGAATGAATTCCGTCTTCTTCAACCAAATTCCTATGTTTCGGTCTTAACCCTCTGACCTTCGGAATGTGATCTTGTTGGAAATAGCATCATTGCAGGTGTCATGAGTTAAGAAGAAGTTATACTGGTGTGGATTGGAGCCCTAACCCAGTATGACTGGCGTCAGAAAAAGAGGAAATTTGGACATAGGCATGCCATGTCAAGATGAAGGCAGCGATCAGGGTGATGCTTCACCAAACCAAGGGACAGCAAAGATTGTCAGCAAAACATTAGAAGCCTGAAGAAAGGCTTTGAACAGGTTCTTTCTGAACCCATCAGAAAGAACCGACATCTCGATCTTGCCATTTCTAGCATCTAAAACTGTGAGACAGTTTCTGCTGTTAAGCCACCTAGTTTGTGGAACCTTGTTACAGTAGCCCTAGCAAACTATGCAGGCACAGATAAAAAGTCAGCAGAGGAGAGAAAATGGAATAGTAAAAATACTATATTAACCCATATCCAAAACAAGGCCAAAAGAAGGAAGGGAGAAACAGAATACTGACCGGATGAAATAAAATTAATCACCTGAAACACCTGGATAGTAGAATTAAATTCAAACATTGCAATAATTGCATTGCATATAAATGTACCAAACACTCCAATTTAATCAAAGAAATTGTCAGGCTGGATAACTGTCATTCTCATAAAATTAATATACATCAACTTTATGAACCAATAATTCTAAACCTAAATATTTGTCTATGAGAAATGAAAACACATTGCCACAAAAATACTTGTACAAGGATATTTAGACATGCTTTACTGATAATTGCCAAATACAGGAAATAGCCTATCCATAGGAGAATGGGTAAGCCAACTGTAGTAAGCCAATGAGGTTACTCACCAATAAAAAAGAATAAACTACTGATATATGCCACACAATGGACAACTCCTAAGCGAAAGAAACCAGACACCACAAAGGATATAGTGTACGACTTCTTGGCAATAGAAATCAGATGAGTTGTATTTTGTGCTAGCCAAGTGGGGATTGAGTAGGAATTCCTACGAGGGAACCGGGGTAATGAGAATATCCCATGCTTCACAGTGGTGTGACATACAAACTTTTTTTTAATTGAGTTTATCTAAAGTGACCAATGTGCACCATGTTTTAATCTACTGGTACTACTACTATAAATATTTAATATTAATGTTTATGCTCTCTGGGTTTCAGTTTACAAAGTATTCTATATACATAGTGTTTTATTCGGGCTTATAAATTACTCTAAGTTAAACAGGAAAGGCTCAATGTGGTTATCCCTACTTAATAGAGGGCTGCTTCTGCTCATGTGTTTATTTATGCAGAATCAGTGAGATGATCAGTGGCCAAGACAAATCTTAAATGATAATATTTAGGCTTTGACTCACTTCAGGGAATTTATTCTAAAAAGCTCTAGTATGTAAATTAAGTTCCTCCCCACCCCTCCTCACTTAACCTGCTCTTATGTCTCATTACGTATGTCTCCTATGTAAAGTAGGTCTCTTTTAGCATCAGGTGGCTTAAAGCTTAGTGCCCTGTTGAATTGACCATATGTTCTAAGCCAGTCATACTGGAATTTCATGTCCCAGAATGAAACCTGGTTATTGGAAGCAGACCAATAGATTTATGGCAAGCTTGAGACTCTTTTCTATGTGTACGCAATAGTTTCAGAAGTGGATGAATGCCAACCCAAAGTGTCTGCATTCTTACATTGCAAATCCTTTCTTTTCAACCATATTTTCCTGCCTCCCCCTTCCTCCGACCTCCTCAAGGCTAAGAGATGGTTTGTGATGATTATGAAAAGAGCTTAGTTTGTTGAGGCTTTAGGTCTCCCCAACTTTCTTAAGAAGAAAATAAGACTTTGGAATGATGTCCAATGTTTTATGTGAATAATTTAATGTCTTAATTAAATGATCATACACAATTTTTTGAAATTAGAAAAATTTTCTCCAAACATAGGATTAAACATTACTGCTGTGTTCTGAAATTGGTTGTAAAAACTTATATCCTTGTGAGATTTCAGAAAGGACGTTTCAAATGTTATATTTGCAACTCAAGGTAGGAAAGGGTGAATATAAACTAAAATCTCTGGAAAGTAGGTTTATTATCCAAAAGAGGACTGATTCATTAGGGAAATTTATTTTACCCAATTAATACAATATATTATATTTTGCTTAAGGCTCTACTGAAGCAAGTCAAGTAGCTGAGAGGTCATAAAATCTCATTTGAAATGATTTTTAAATTTTAGTCTCAATAGTGGGTTAAATTATTTCTCATTCAGAATTATGTGTTCACCACCATCATTTCTCAACTTCAGTCATATAGTCTATATTAAGTTCTAATTAATTTTGACCTTCTTTTTGAATATTTTTGTACCCATCTAGATTGTTACTTAGTCCTCATGTTACAGATTACATGAAAAACAGTTGAGACCATCTGTATTTCACAGAGGCTAATGATACACTCATTAAAGGAGAGTGGAATTGTCTGAATAAATTACTTCTGACTTTCCTAAAACAAAGAGCAGTTCAGAGTATAATATCCTTACCTCCCTCAGCAAGGAGTGGTCAGAATAGTTAACACCTTTTCACTTTCACTGACTACTTGAATCATTTAAACTACTATGACCAAATAATCAGATTAGATCATGGTACTGCCACCAACTAAGGCTGTTCAACAAGCAGAAGATTAGGAAATAATTGGATATATCTTGATTTCGAATAGTCAAAAAAGCAAAAGTAATTAAATACAAATTCCATGTTTTTAATAGAAGTTGTCTTTCAACAGTAAGTTACATAACACACCACTCTGCCATTGACAATATCTGTTGGAGGCTACCTTTGTCCTCTGTGGGCTGAAACAAAGAAGGTTAATGGTACCCCACGGAAGATTCCTGTATACATAGCTACCGTAATTGCCTCGTAAGGGCAGACAGTCTCATGCTGTGGGATTTTGTGGCCAAACAAAGCCTTGTTCACTCTATTCTCCATGTGACCTTATGGTTGTGATACATCTCCATCATCCTTTTTGTTGTATTTGTTCACACATCTTTTCCATGTAACTTCTCTAAGAGTGTGAAAACTGCTTTTTATTAGTTTATCTGTCAGTGATAGTAATCCCTGGCTCAGACCTTGACATATATTAGACACTCAATAGGTATTTTTTTTAAATTTGCATGAAGAACTTTATTATTATTTTTTTCTTTTTTACTTCTAGCAGTTAGTACCTAGGAAAAGAGAACATTTTAAGTGATTTTTCACACAATTTGGCTAATAGGTCTCATTGTCATTTTTGAGTTCTACTTGGATGGGTTCTTTTTTATTCTTTTAAACAAAAATGTTTTGTTTTTCTAGGATATGTTTAATTTATTGTGAATTAACTCAAGTTTAAGAGAACATGTTTCCATTTACTTTTTTAGATACTCAGTGTTTTGGATTAATTGATGCATCTTGTAAGAAATTTTTAAGACTTTATTTTTAAGGCAGTTTTAAGTTTGCATTGAAATTCAGAGGAACAAATATTCCCTTTATACCCCATGCCCCACCCATATAACCTTTCCCATTATCAACATCATTTACCAGAATGATACATTTTGGGACCTGCATTGACACATCATAAAACCTAAGATCCATAGTGTACTTTAAGGTTCACTTTTGGTGTTTACATTATATGGGTGTGGACAAAAATATAATTTTTATCAGAAAGAACATTTTCACTGCCCTAAAATCCTCTGAGCACAGTCTATTCACCCCTTCCCCTCAGCAGCCACTGATCTTTTTATTGTCTCCATAGTTTTAGCTTTTTCAAAATGTCATGTAGTAGGAATCATGCAGTATATAGTCTGTACACATTGTCTTCTTTCACTTAGTAATATGCATTTAAGGTTCCTCTTTGTCTTCTTATGGCTTGAAAACTCATTTTTTATCGTTAAATAATACTCCATTGTCTGGATGAATACAGTTTCTCTCTTTACTTACTAAAGGCCATCTTGGTTGCTTTTAAGTGTCCTTAATTCTGAATAATGCTGCTATAAGCATCTTTGTGCAGGTTTTGATGTAGACATAAGTCTTTAGCTCTTTGGTAAAATGCCAAGGAGTGTACTTGCTGGATTCTATGGTGAAGTTATGTGTAGTTTGTAAGAAAGCACCAAATTGTATTCCAAAGTGGCTGTACCATTTTATATGTTCAGTAGTAATATATGAAGGGTTCCTGTTGCTCCCCACCCTTGTCAGCATCTAATGTTGTCATTAGTCCAGATTTTGAGCATTCACATAGGTGTGTGCTTGTATCTTTTTATATTAATTTACATTTCACTGATAACATATGATGTGAGGCATCTTTTCATGTGCTAACTTGCATTGTATATATTATTCAGTGAGGTGTCTATTAAGGTCTGTGGCTCATCTTTTAATTCAGTTGTTTGCTTATTGTTGAGTTTTAAGAGTTCTTTGTATATAGGGGAGAGTAAAAGTAGGTTTATAGTTGTGAGTACTAAAAACTGAGTTTATTCTTGTATTATTATTATGTTATTGTGTTATTTTTCATACACATAACTATAAACCTACTTATGCCCCACTTGTATTTTGGATAAATCTTTATCAGATATGTCTTTTGTAAAATTTTCTTTCAGTTTGAACTTTTTATTTCTTGACATCGTCTTTTGCAGAGCAGGAGTTTTAAACCTTTTAGACTTAACCTAATATTCTTTTGAGTAGTTTTTAAGAGTTGAGGAATGAAATTTGCATATATTTTTTTTCAGTTGAAGAGAATCCTCAATGAGTGATTTTTCCATGCAACTATGTTGGGATGAGACACATTCCTTTCTAGATCACTAAGTTAATCAAGTTAATTATTTGTCTCATTGTCATTCTTTTTTTATTATATTTTAAATTATTTCAGAGTGGAAAGGAGAGGGAGAGAGAGAGAGAAATATTAATGCTGAGAGAGAATCATTGATGGGCTGCCTCCTGCATGCCCCCTAATGGGGATTGAGCTTGAAACCCAAGCATATGCCTGGGAATCAAACCATGACCTCCTGGTCCATGTATCCACCCTCAACTACTGAGCCACACTGGTCTGGCTAGTTGTCATTCTTATCCCTCACAGATGTCATTGGTATTAGGCTTTCTGTTTTGTTGTTGTTGTTTTTTAAAAGTCTTTTCCTGAGCTGAATATTCTTCTTTCAAGCCTGTAAGGCCAAATGTCTAAAATGTTATATTTCTATTTTTCTAATTAGAGGGGAACAAACTGTATAGAATATGAAACTTTATTACTTTTCACTAATGGCAAGCAGTGAGGATAATGAGCAAACTGGCATTTGGTTAGTAGCTGCTATGTGCCCCACATTGTTAAGCACCTTACATATATCATTTCAACCACTTATCATTTATTGTAGTCATTTAGATATTGTTCCAATTTTAGTGATGATGGAATTGAGGTCTAATGGGTGGTGATTTTTTTATAGTTTTTACCTTAACGTACTAGGGACACAATAAGGATACAGTTTCCTATGACTACAGTTATCCCTTTCCAGTCTTCTACATACTATCTCTCTTTTATGTTCTTTAATTTTAATGTTCTCAAACATCAAATCTGACTCCTTAGAAGTAACCACTTTTAACAGTAATATTTTAATGCTACATGGATTTACTACATATAAGAAAATGGGATATTACTATGTATATTGCTCTGCAACCAGATATTTGCAGTTAAAATACATTTTAGAAATGCATGCTAGAAATATAGTGCTATTTCATTATTTTTAATAGGCATAAGTGGATTTGCCATCACTTATTTATTCATGAAAAGATCAAGTTCGGGAGCATTTATCTCAGTCAGTTGAGATCTTGCTTCCAGGTGTATTCTCTGTTTGGCTCAAATAAATTTTTATAAAAATCCTCAAAAAAAATCAAGCTCATAAATTTTTATGATGTAACAAGCTATGTATCCCTCTAGTATTCAGTATTTTACTAATAAAATGTAGGTCTATAATTAATTCACCCTTAAAACAGCAACAACTAAATTTGTCAAATAAAAATTTAAGACTTTAGATCTCCCTTTATTCTCAGAATGTGTTTATCTTTTACTTGCATTCAGTCCACAGTAAATTTATAGGTGGATCTTTGTCTTGCCTTTTTATATTGTCCTTTATGTTCTAGAGGTCCTTTATTAATTTTTGCTAGATATATAGTTTGTGTATTTCATAGAAGGGTTTAGCCGTTTGTGACATCTCTTTATTTTAATGATCTATCCTTTATTTTAGCAATTAGAAAAACACAAAAGACCTGCTGGGTTAATCCTAAAAAATTGGTTATCTTATTATTTTACAGCCTTTGTTGTTTAAGATGAGATTTTTAGAGAGAGTTCAATCCCTTGTTTATAGATAATTATTGTATCACTCCCAGATTCATCAACCTCTCAGGAGCAAATTCAGGAAGAGAACAAGCACCCATGGTACAGATCCTGTGTCTGTTATCACCTCTACAAAATGTTGATCTATGTGTGTGTGTGTGTGTGTGTGTGTGTGTGTGTGTGTGTGTGTGTGTTTCTGTTATGGTGAACCCTTATCTACACTAATAAAAGAGAGAAATGGTAATTGGTGTCACTCTGCTATGCCCACCAGCCAATCATAGTGACTATGCAAATTAATCCAATAAAGATGGTGGTTAATTTGCATACACAGGCGTGGAGCAAAGACTGAAGGCTCCGGCCAGAGTGAAGACTGAAGACTGCCGAAACCAGTTTGGCTCGGTGGACAGAGCGTTGGCCTGCGGACTAAAGGGTCCCAGGTTCCATTCCAGTCATAGGCATGTACCTTGGTTGCGGGTACATCCCCAGTAGGAGGTGTGCAGGGGGCAGCTCATCGCCCCAGGCCTGAAGTGTGGATCAGAGGCGTCAGGCTTGGGCAGAGGGTGGAGCCAGCGATCAGAGGGAGATCGGGGTCCCCTGCCCAGGCCTGATGCCTCGGCCAGAGGCGTAGCCCCCCATCGCCCTCCGATCACCTGATCGGCTCCTTGCCCAGGTCTGACGCCTCCACCGTGGGTGTCAGTCTTGGACAGGGGACCCCCATCTCCCCCCGATCACTGGCTCTGACCCCCCCAGGCCTGAGGCCTCTGGCCCAGGAATCATGCCTGGGCAGGGGACCCTCATTTCCCCCCCTCACTGGTTCTGCCCCCCGCCCAGGCCTGATGCCTCTGGTCCAGGCATCAGGCCTGGGCAAGGGGCAGAGCCAGCAATCGGAGGGGTCTGGGGGTCTCCTGCTCAGGCCTGACACCTGGGCCATAAGCATCAGGCCTGGGCTGGGGGCAGAACCAGTGATGGGGGGAAATGAGGGTCCCCTGCCCAGGCCTGTCAGAGGCATCAGGCCTAGGCAAGGGGCCGATCCTGCGATTGGAGGGTGATGGGGGTCAACGCCTGAGGGCTCCCAGTATGTGAGAGGGGGCAGGCTGGGCTGAGGGACACTGCCCCCCCCCCACACACACACCCAGTGCACTAATTTCATGCACCGGGCCCCTAGTTCCAGTATAAGTGACAAAGATTTACTGAACCAATAGACTTCACTGCCACCTTTTTTGGGATGGGCAGTAGAGCTGCATGCATCCTATTGCCTGATTAGAAAAGTATTATACTCAGGTAACAATAATACATACTGTAAACAGCTAACAATATGAAAGTAGACAAGCAATTTTTGGCAACTAAATCTAGCAAGAGAAGTAAAGATTTTTAATTTTTGTCTTGATCAACAATAAGTGTTTTCATATATCTTTTATCAAGATGTACAATATAAATTTATTAAGATAATTAATAAAATATATTTTAGAAATTATAATCAAAACTGGACTTTGATTCTCTCTCAAAAGTAAATTGTAATTACTATTAATACATACTCAGTATCAGTAGAAAAAAATGTATTGAATGGAAGCATATTATTAGGCTTCCAAAGATTTTATGAGGTTGATTATGCAGTCATATTATTAGCACCCTTACTTTGGCTGATGATGTTCAATTGCATATTTTTTATAATGACATATTGCTAAAATTTAAATAGTAAATTCCAATTATAACAGTTTTTATTACAGTGTTTATTTAAATAGACTATTAATATTAGCCTTATTGTTTTTGTAATTTTTAAAAATGTTTTTCTTGCCCCAGCTGTTTTGGCTCAGTGGATAGAGCGCCAGCCTGCTGACTAAAGGGTTCGATTTTGGCCAAGGGCACATGCCTGTGTTGCGGGCTTGATCCCTTTTAGGGAGCAAGCAGGAGGCAGCCAATCAATGATTCCCTCTCATCATTGATGTTTCTGTCTCTCTCTCCCTCTCCCTTCTTCTCTGAAATCAATAAAAATACAGTACGAAAAAAAATTTAAAAATAAAAAATTTTTCTTTTAATATGTTTTCCACATTTTTGTTGTTATTGTTACTTTGGATTTATTTTTTTATTTTTATTTTTTGGCCATAAGTGAGTAAGTAGTAATAATTTGACTTGAGTCATTATGAATTGAAGAGGATAACTTGACTTTTTGACCATAGGGTCATAATGGAGATCCTCCTTCACCTTAATCATAGTATGTAAAATAATTAAAATAAAATACAAAATTATGAAAGTTAATATGTCTCATATTTATATATGACCTGTGAATGAACTGGCAAAACCGTGCTCATTTTGGATAATGAATGATAAATAATTTAGGAAGGATATAGCTTGAGTATCTTTTTGATTGCCTGCTTAAGAAAAAAAAGGAGTGATAGAAAATATAGTCTGTGATCAATGTAGGGACAAATAAATTTAAGTAACATAATTAACCTCAATCATTGTGATTCTTAGACAAAATTAATTATTTTTCCTACTAATTTGATAGTTTAAAAATATTGGAAGGAAAGGTTTCAGCTTATGGTGGCACTTTCCTTATACAAAAGAGTTTAGAAATCTTAGCAAATCATCAGTGATTCATTAGAAAGCAGAAATGACTTCTTTTTTGGATCAGATTGAAAGGATAATTGCAATCGCCAAACAATACAAGTAGGGTGATGAAAACTGATAAATATGCACAATGAATACAAATCCCTTGTATTTATACAGTTTCCTAAATCACTAAAATTAAAACCAAATATATTATAAAATAATATCACTACATATTTAATTATATTATAAGTGCAATATAATTGTCATTTAAATACCACTAAGTGCATTATAAATACATACTACTATTTCTTAAATGAGTAAAAAGCAAAACAAAAGACTAAATTACCTAACATTTCTGTGTCATTAATTGACATATGAGAGCACTTCTAATTAGAGTTGCCTTATTCACAACTGCAAGTTTGAAAATACATTTCACCTGGTAGTGCTTTGAGATTGGAAATGAAACTCTTCATAGAGAGGCTAGTATTTCTTTTAGGTAGGGCTTAAACTGTTTGTTGAGTAATGGTTTTAAAATAAGTTATTTTTTACTTTTTTAAGATAATTTCAATGTTTTTAAAAACACAAATTTTAAAATAAATATTAAAATATTTATTGAGTCAAAGAAAATGTGGCAATTGAATTATTTATTTTTAACCAATTTTTCTGACAAAGTTTGCATAAGCATATTTTAAAAAATTTCTTTAATGCACTCTAATAGAACACAAACATGTATAAAAGAAAACAATTTATATTCTATGTTTTAGCAAACATGCAAGGGATGGCCCATAGTACAGACAACTTTATCAGAGTATTACAAAATATAGAAAAGTATTTTTGTTTGTTTTTAGGTATTAGTGTATGTATGGATGTAAAGCTATATGATTAGATTAGAGAATTTTTTTGTATTAATGATATAATTTATTGGCTTTTAATAATGATTTTTCATCTTTTTTTTTTTTTTTTTACCCAGTCTGAACATTAAAGATAGCTGTTATTGTTGCAATAAAAATAGAGGATTCTTTGGATTAATTAAGTAAAGCAGAGGACAGAAAGCAATGGCCTTCATTTCAAATTAGGCCTGTTTCAGCACAACTTATTTTATTTTATTGTCTGAAGCATTCTTGTTAAGATGACACAGTTGAATAGGTGTCATCAACACAAACCTCTGTTGTGGACAGAGGCCATCAGTCCCATAAAACCTAAAATGTTTACTATCTGATCTTTTATGTTGTTATTGTTGTTAATCCTCACCTGAGCATATGTTTCCATTGATTTTAGGAGAGACAGGAAGGGGGTGGGGAGAGAGAGAGAGAGAGAGAGAGAGAGAGAGAGAGAAACATCCATGTGAGAGAGATACATCCATTGGTTGCCTCCTGCATGCATCCCTACCTGGGCCTGCAACCCAGGTAAGTCCCCTTGACAGGGAATGAACCCAGGAACCTTGGGCCAATGCTCCATCCATTGAGCTAAACCCACTAGTGCTTTACTATCTGACTTTTTAAAAGAAAACATATACTGACCTCTCAAAGAAATACATACATACATACGTACATATAAACCTTACATACATCATGACCATATTATGGTGTATTTTTAACATGATTTTGCAGAAAACTGTTTGAATACAGAATATACAAGTTCTTCTCAGATTGCCTCCTTTTATGCTTCCCTGACCCTATTATATTTATATTTTCGTCATAATTATAATTCCCCCTCATTGTTATGTAAGAGAATTTTTCATATATTGCCTAAAAATAGAATGATTAATGTACTAATCAATTACCGAACATTTGCTATAAGAATAAAAAGTAAGTATTAGTAATATAAAAGTAAATGATATTTTCGAAATTCAGGAGTAGAATCACCGATAATATAAATCAGCACGAGTTGTATGCATAAGACATGATGTAGTCAGGCCTGAAGGAAACGCAAGTGTTTTGAGGACTCTCCATGGCAAGGAGCTCAGGCTTAATTTAAAAGACTTACAGAAAAATAAATTACTCTTTTAACTAAAACAAAACAAAACAAAGCAGCTTTAACCACTGTTAGATCTCTCTTCATTCAGGTTCTCAAGTGATTCAATCCAAAATCCGTCTCCAAATCTCTTGTCCTTTGTTTTGGGGGGCGTTCAAAGGTGTTACCATGGTGCTCCCACAGCACAAGGCTTACGTGCTTACCTTTCACTCTCAGTTTTAGGTTACCAACAATCTTTTTTTCTTTTCAGCAGAAATTTTAGGTTTGGATATTATTGACTTGCATTGCATGCCTATCCCTGAACCAGTCACTAATCACATGCTAGATGTGCAAATAGATGTGAACTGTCTTCAATTATCCTGGATAGTTGTTCTAGAGAAACTTATAAATATGCACTAATTTCATATCCAAAGGATATCCTCCAGGAATCTTTCTTTGTATTACTTAAGATATCTTTGAGATCTCTTGAGCTAAGAAAGAATGTAACTTTTGTCTTTGGTAATATACATTGTAAAAGTATTCTATGGGAAAAAGACTTTTTGGTAAAATTTTGATTTCTCATATTATTTTGATTCCAGTAATTAGTCATTTTAAGAAATTTGAAACTTCCGGCAAATCTTCTTGTTTTTTATATCCCTGGCAGTGAAAATTTTTGTAATGAATCTGACTTTATTGCTAAGCAAAAAATTGTATTTGAAATTTGTTTTAGTATCAACAATTGTCCCAAAATTGAGGTTATGGTTAGTAGCAACTGAGGCCTTCATTTTTCTGTAGATTGATGGATTTATTCAGAAAAGGTTTTAGTCAGTGATTTCTATATACTGGCCACTATGTTATGCTATAAAATAGCAAATTATACCCCTGTATGGGTTAAGTTCCTAAATAATTTTTATTTCAGTTTCCTTCTTATGGAACTCTTAAGTATATAGCTGAATTTAATTTAATTTAACCAAATATAATGTCATTATAGCTTTAGATTTTTTAGTTAAAACATGTATTTTCTTTGGGTTGCTGAGATTCTAGATACATTTGAAATATACTTTACTCACTGGTAGAAAAGAAAAATACCGTATTTGCCGGCATATAAGACGACTGGGCGTATAAGACGACCCCCTAACATTTCCACTCAAAATACAGAGTTTGTTATATACTCGCCGTATAAGACTACCCCCTCTTCCGCACACCTTCCACACACCAAATAAAAGGTAAAACAATATCAGATTTGATTTTAACATTTTAATTTATATTCAAATGCTTATGACATGCAGGAAAACTGTCACACAGCTGTATGTAATCAAACATATACATAAAACAGTGCAAGTTTATTACCGGTAAACATACTGGTAATTCACTAAAGAAAACACACTCTATAGACTGGTACCGTAGATGCTTCTCAGGAACACAGGCAAGCAGCCCACAACCTAGAGGGACTGTCAATGATAGAAGTAAGATAACAAATAGAGGTAGAGAGCAAGTGCCGGGCAAGTCCCTAGCAA
>NW_006296284.1:629911-638661 GCF_000327345.1 Myotis davidii
CTGCTGATGCCTGAACGGTATGTGGAATGAAGTGGGCGGGCATCGGGAGGCCACTATGGCACGGGGCAAGCACTATAGGCAGTCTATCTGAAGTGTACCTGGCGTATAAGACGACCCCCCACTTGGAGGCATATTTTTCAGGGCCAAAAAATCGTCTTATACGCCGGCAAATACGGTACCTTCTAGTATGTGAACGTTGAAATCAAGATTGGCAGTTTACTTATACCCATCTGTTTGGTTTTCTCCAGTAACTTTTGATGCATTTTCTTAATCACACGTTTTTGATTTAAAAATAAAGAGTTAAATATTCACTTTATTGCCAAAGGGGCCTTCATTGTTTCGGGGAGGCATAATTTTCATTATTCCACCGACAGTGATAGAAAGTTTACAAAGTGTTCTCTTTTTGTTGTCTTTAAAGGATTAATATGAAAGACAAATGTCATGTGATTTCACTTCTATGTGTAATCTAAAAAACAAAATAAAGAAGAAGAACAGAAAAAGACTCACAGATATAGAGACCATGTTGACGGTTGCTAGATGAGAGGAGGCTTGAGGGATGGTTGAAAATGATGAAGGGGCTAAGAAGTACAAATTGGTAGTTACAAAATAGTCATGGGGATGTAAAGTACAGTATAGGGAATATGGTGAATAATATTATAACAACTATGTATGGTATCAGATGATTTAACATAGTGATTAATTTTTAAGCTATATAAATTTTTAATCATGGGGTTGTACACCTGAAACTAATATAATATAGTAGGTCACCTATAATTTAAAAATTATTTTTAAAAAGTTTAATATGAATCATTAGCTGTTTTTCTATATCAAATTAAGCTTACATGTGACCATTGCTGAGTGAAAATAAAAACACAGCAAACTTACATTAAAGATAGTATATAAATTGGTTGAAACCTGCAAAAAATGTATTTTGTTAAGCACTTTTCATTGCTGCATGCACTGAACTCAGTCCTTGAAGTTAGGATAAATATGTATTGGAACTCACACTCCTTAATTTTGGAATCTAAACTTAAAAACCAATGTTATGAATGACTATATAAAGGAGTTATTTGGTTCCTAGGTAAAATGCAAGTCAACAAAACATTTTAAAATATATATTTTTTTAATTTTAAATATTTTTTATTGATTTCAGAGGGGAAAGGAGAAGGAGAGAGATAGAAACATCAATGATGAGAAAGAATCATTGATTGGCTGCCTCCTGCACTCCCCATACTGGTGATCGAGCCAGCAACCTGGGCATGTGCCCTGAGTAGGAATTGAACTTTGACTTCCTGGTTCGTAGGTTGATGCTCAATCCCTGAGCCAGGCTGGCTGGGATAAAATATATATTGAATTAATTAGGTTTACATTGATTAAAAAATTATATGGGCTTCAGGTGTATAATTCTATTTTTGCTTCACCATTTGTAAATTTTGTCAAGTTGAGATGCAGTAGTTGTATGCTGCATTCCTAGCGTGGGTCTCCACTGATGAAAAGAAAGCCCATGTGAGATTTAGAGATCTGAAACAATGAATTTCCTAGCTTTATCTACCTCCTCCCTCAGCATATACCATCATTCTCGCTAGTTAACTACTTCTTCATGTCTGTTAAAGCATTTTAGATTCAGCTAGCCATTGCAAAAACTTAATTTCTATCCCCTGCTGTTTTCCTTCTTTGTAATCGTCCATTGCCTTTCTAAGTAGGCGTGTTATATTCATAGCAGTCTCTCAGTATCCTTTGCCCCTTGTAAAAGCAGCACACACATCCTTCAGTTTGTATTCACTTGCCAAATGTCTACTGTTATGATACTTTTTATTTCTAAAATGTGTTCACTTATCAAATGCATTGAAGTGCTTGAAATATGGTAACCAGGGAAAGGCATATGTGCTTTCCCCCCTGTGCTCTCGTCCATTCTGTTCTTTCCTTTTCTTTCAGTCATTTTAATGTATCTTGCTTCCAGCTGAAAAGCCATGTGAGCGGCTTTCTTTCAAGCTGACGTAAGTATCACTCTATAATTAGACCTCAGGGAATGCTGTGGAAGGAAGCAGCCACCTCCGTCCCCTCCTTTAGGGACTATCATTTCAACACATTCAAACTTAGATGTACACCTTAGGTAAATAATGGCATACCTTTTAAAATGTATTGCCAACTGATGGTAGCTCAAATCAATATCTGAAAGTATGACAATTTTATTCATATAAGTATTTTTTTTTCTCTCTGGAGACTCAAATCTTTAAAATATGGTGCAACATAAACATATAACAGTAAGAGCCCAGAAACAAGGTTGTCTTTTTAATTCTGTAGCTAACCGATTGACTAAACCACTCTATTTGTTCTTCTGTGTAATTTGAGTTTTCTAATTGTGAAAATGTCTCTTTGGAAAAAAACAAACAATAACAACAAAAATCAGATTATATAAATCTGCATTATATAGGAAATGGCTAAATGTTTCAGACTATATAGGGTGTCCCCAAAAAATGTATGCACACTTTGAATGACTAATTCCAATGGGTTAAATTTGAAAAGAAAGAAACAGTAATTGAACCATCAGATGTTACAGTGTGTATACATTTTTTGGAACACCCTGAATATTAAAATCCAAGAAAGAATCAAGTTATTTATTTTGACATCTGAGATTAGGTTTATATCTTAATCTTTTTTGGGGAAAATCATAAACATTGGAGAGCAAAAGACAGGAGTGTGTTTACCAGAATGCTGTCATCTGCTACTAAGCCACCTGGTAGCACAGTGCAGCACAGGACAATTACCAGCAGCTACTAAGAGCCCCTACTGTGTGCACATGAACACACAACCAGTTCTTTCTTTGCCATTTTCCAATTAGGTCCACTGTAACTTCTGCCCCCTCTTATATTCTCTGTCTTTGTGGATTGCACCCCCAGCCACTTAATTTCCAAACTAGAGTCTGCCCTTCTTTTAATTTCTGACATTCTAGCTTATTATCAAGAACCTGCCAATTTTATCATCTTAATTATTTCTTGAGTTCGCCCATTTTCTCCATCACTGTTATGAGATCCCTATGCCTGGAGGCCTGTACTCCACAGACTGATTTTCTATAGAAATGACGCATTAACCTATATCACAAGCAATGAGAGCTAATTGCTTCCTTGCTTATAACACATTCCATCATTCCACTTAGCCTGATTGATCAAGCCCAGACCTATTCAATAACTAGTGGGATAACCTTCCCATAAATCGCATAACTGCTCAAAGCCTTGGTTTTCTCACTTATACATGTACACAGCCCCACTAGGGTCACTGTGATGATTAGACAAGATAATGTACATAAAGCACTTTGCACAGTGCGGGACACAGAGGACGCTATGGATATATGTTAGCTGCCCACTGTCATTTATCACCATGCTATGCAAAATCTATGTATTAGAGCCTCTCTCCTTAGCCTGTGCCTTCTACTACAAAAGCATCCAATAGCTTATAGATCTGTTGTAATTCTTTCTTTCTCCCTTCCTTCCTTCCTTCCTTCCTTCCTTCCTTCATTCCTTCCCTCCTTCCCTTCTTCCTTTCTTTCTTTCTTTCTTTCTTTCTTTCTTTCTTTCTTTCTTTCTTTCTTTCTTTCTTTCTTTCTTTCTTTCTTTCTCTTCACCTGAGGATATGTTTCCATTGATTTTTAGAGAATGTGGAGGCATGTCTGTTCTATTCTCTCATTAATTCCATCAAGGTGACTATTACTCATCTATCTCTTACACTTAATCCCAGTGTCACCTAGTCCAGGAAACCTGTCCTGGCATCCCAATTTTGTCCAGGCTAGGTTTCTGTGTTTGTTTACTAGGACTACCTTAACAAAATTCCACACACTCGATAGTTTAAAACAACAAATGTGTTCTTTCAAAGTCCCGAAAGCCAGAAATGCTAAGATCGCAGCTGGGATATACCTCCTTGGAGACTCTGAATGAACCCTCCATTGCCCCTTCCTGCCCCCTGGTGGTGGCCCTCTCTCCTTGGTCCTCCTTGGCTTGCAGCTGCATCACTCTAATCTCTGCCTCTGTCAGACTTTGGTGTTCTTACGGTGTGTCTGTATCTGTGTTCAAATTTCCCTCTTATAAGGACACCCATCATGTTGGACTAAGGGCCCAGCCTACTGCAGTCTGACCTCATTTTATCTAATTACATTTGCAACAAGTCTAATTCCATATAAGGTCACATTCTGAGATACTGCGTTTAGCACTTAGACATACCTTTGGAGAGACACAATTCAGCTTATAGCATTGACCCTTACATGTACTTTCATATTACTTCTGCATACATACATATATCATTTGCACTTGATTCACTGTATGTTAGTAATCTGTTCATGTGTCTGTCTCCTCTAAAGGATTTCAAGTTCTTTAGAGCAAATGCCTTGTCTAATCTAATTTCTCTTTGCCTTTAGCACAGGGCACATGGTAGACTTTTAATACATGTCAATTAAATGAACAAATCATTGTTCACTCTTTAAAAAAAAAATAGGTCTTGTGGTACAAAGGATTACAAGGATTAATAATGTCCCATAATATTGAATAATCTCATTTTTATTTTTCAATTACTACAGAGAGAACAGAGGAAGAAATACCGTTAGTCAGGAACAGCGAGAATTTAATTCTTTTCCCAGGGTCCTCATTGTTATTGCAACCTTGGGGAAATCACTTAATTTCTTTATGCTTTCCTATAAAATAGAAGGGAAAGAAGTTATAGCTTACAGAGTCACTTTTAGATATTTATATTTTGTTATTCCCATTCTAGACCCACCAGAGACTTAATTTAATCAGAAAGTAGAGGCTACTTATGATGAGCTTGGTATGTCATGTTTAACTTTTACCCTGGAGGAAATGAAAGGTCATGAAAATCAAGTGAGGATTATGAGAAAAGCTGAAGTAAAGCAGCAGTAATGAAATTGGTTGGGAAAACTAGAAATGGAAGGGGCGTGGCAGTGAGCACACACTGGTCATGGGGTTGATTGGATTTTGGGAGGGAGGGAGGAGAGATTCAGGGAGCATTGTTGAATGACCATTGAACACCTCATCACATGCCAAACATGATGCCATAGATGCTGATACCTAAAATTTCACACCTTGATGGACTGATATATTTCATAACTGTTGGAGGCCTTACATGCTTGTGTGTGTTTACTTCAATGAGACCTCTACTGAAGTTATTAAACCTTGTAATTATAAAATATTTGTAATTCCCTCAGTGTTCCCAGCGTCAGGTCACCTTTGATGTAAGGAGGTGAAGCCTGCTAGAGTTGTTTTACACATGAGTAGAGTAAACTTAGGAGCATAAATGGTTGGCTTGCATATAGTTCTGAAAATAGTCTTTTGATTCAGAATCTTTTTCCTAAGGTACGTGTATAACTTTAATCTTACTTTCTATTATTATAACCATATATATTACATTCCTTTAGCTACAAAAACATCAATAGATGTTTCTTAATCATTATCTATCTTCAGGGAGGTTTTCTATAAAGACAGAAATATTATTTGTTTTTGGAGGTGGACATGGTGCAGCACAATTCTTCCCAAAGAAATGGTTTTTCTATGTTTGTCCCTGTTAATCAAGTGTACATCAGTTTAGCTGTTCATGAATAAAATCAAACAGCATAGTGATATAAAGACCACCATCTATACTAATAATAGAGGAATATGCAAAATGTCCTGGACGTCATCACAGTAATAGTAATGACCAAACAGCAGGCTCCTTGAGGCGGCAAGGCCGGCAGGGGTGTTAGTGAGGGATGAGCAAACGACTGAACAGCAGGCTGCGTGGAGCAACCAGGCTGGCAGGGGAATTAGTGGGGGATGACCAAACGACTGAACAGCTGGCTTTGTGGGGCAACCAGGCCGGCAGGAGGGTAGTTAGGGGCGATCAGGCTGGCAAGGGAGGGCAGTTGGGGGCGATCGGGCCAGCAGGGGAGGGAGGTTGGGGGAAATTGGCCGGCAGGGGAGCAGTTAGTCATCAATCAGGCCAGCAGGGGAGTGGTTAGGGGGCGATCAGGCTCTCGGGCAGAAGCAGTTAGGGGCAGACAGGCAGGCAGGCAGGTGAGCGGTTAGCCATCAGTCCTGGATTGTGAGAGAGATGTCCGACTGCCGGTTTAGGCTCAGTCCCTGTGGTATCGGGCCTAACCCGGAAATCAAACATGCCCCAAGGGGTTCCAGATTGGAGAGGGTGCAGACCAGGCTGAGGGACCCCCCCCCCCCCCGGCCCATGCACGAATTTTGTGCACCTTGCCTCTAGTATATTAATAATTGTAGTTGATGGCAGCATAGTGTGAAGGAATAGATGTGAGATGTAGAGTGCTAAGTGGCTTCTTTCTGCTCAGTTACATTCCTACCTTGAAGCTGATTGATTAAAAGTGAAACAGTGCAGTTTAGAGGTAGAACATTTTAGATGATTATTTAAACTTGTTTTATTTTTTATAATATGTTTTTTGTAATTTCAGAGAGGAAGGGAAAGGGAGAGAGAGATGGAAGCATCAATCATGAGAGAAAATCATTGATCGTCTGCCTCCTGCAATCCCCTTACTGGGGATCAAGCCCAAAACTGGGCATATGCCCTGACCGGGAATCAAACCCTCGCCTAGTTCATAGGTCGACACTCAACCACTCAACCGCCTCTACCAGGCTAAACTTGTTCTACTTTATTTGGAATTCCAAATTAAAGACTTTAAAAAGACCAGTTTTTTTTTTAAAGAAAACATTTTATTTTTAACTTATTAATAATTTACTTCACACTATTTTTAGTAATAGGTATGATATCTATAATTCATTAGCAACATTTATTGAGTACTTACAACCTCCTGGCTTATATGTGGTGCTGTCTTATATGTTATTGCTTTAAAGCCATAAAATAATCACAGAATATAATTACAGATAATCAGAAATTGAGAGCCTGAGAAGTTACATGTCCTTTCTTGTTTCTCACAATTTTTAATGGGTTCAAAAGCAGGCTTCTCAGTTTGATACTAAAACTCTCTATATCTCTCATGGCCTCTAACCTCTTGTCTGTGGAATGCTTCAGTATCTTCAATTATATCACATTTCAAGCATTGTCAGTAACCTAAAAAAATGTCTTTGAAGGTTTTGCATGTTTTCCTAATACATGTAAAATCCATTGTGAATAATATAACCTAACTCCATTTAAAATAAGGGTAAAATGATCACTTTTCATCATATATTTTTTCAATAAAAATTACAACTACTACTCTTAAGTACAATTAACTTTATCTTAAAAAATTGAGATTCTAGTCTTGAAAAGATTGGAAACCATTGCCTAACATCAGACCATTCTCCTAATGAAGTATTATACTACTACTACTACTACTACTACTACTACTACTATTAGGGGCCCAGTGCACGAAATTCGTGCATGGCGGTAGGGAGGAAGTCCCCTCAGCCCGACATGCAACCTCTGTCACGTTTCAGGACCCCAGCCACTCCAGGCCTAGGCGCAGGCCTACAGGCTCAGGGTGGCCTGGCTCCAGTGGACGCTTGTCCCGGGAACACAGACCTTTTGGTGCTGGTGCATGCGCAAGCAACCATGGACCGAGAACCTCTGCCGGCACCCGTGCATGCACTCCAGTGGGGCGGGAGCTTCCCCCGCGTAGCCATGGCTATGTGGGGAAAGCTCCAGCCCCGCTCCCCGGCTTCTGCACGCGCCACCCCAACCCTGGCTCCCTGTGGCCTCCGTGCGCGCACCAGTCAGGCAGGAGCTTTTCCCACCTCACCATGGTGACACAGGGGAAGCTCCTGCCCCGACCCCAGCTCCCCAGTGTTCATGCACGCCACCCCAGGCTCCCCAGCGCCCGTGTGCACCATGGCGATGTGGGGAAGTACCTTCCCCGCCCCAGGCTGCCCAGTGCCTGTGTATGCAAGTTAACCCACCATCTTTGTTGAGTTAATTTGCATATCAGGCTTCATTGGTTGGTGGGCGTGGCTTGTGGGCATCACGGAGGGATGGTTAATTTGCATGTTTCTCTTTATATAGAGATACTAGAGGCCCTGTGCACAAATTTGTGCATGGGTGGGATCCGGCTGGCCTGCCCTGATTGGGCTGATGGGTGTGGGGCCAGCTGTGGGAAGGGGCCGTGGGCATTTGGCTGTTGGCTCCGCCCCCTGGATGAGCTCCCAGTCAAACTTCCATTTGAGGGGATACTTTGCATATTAGCCTTTTATTATATAGGATATGTGAATAGTGAAGAGTCTAGTGCATAGTAGGTACATAGTAGGTATTTGGCTTTTAATGTTATCAGAACTACTTATGAAATTTTGTTTTTCTAAAGGAAACAGATTTTTAAAAAAGAACTATCTAATAACTGTTGAATAATATTGATATTGATTTATTTATTATTTCTCAAGTTTGAGATGTAAATAATGATTAAATGTATGTCATTACAGATTTTTCTAAAATGGTGCATTAGGCACCATTTTACTATCTAATAAAAGAGAAACATGGTAATTAGCATATGACCACTACCCTTCCATTGGCTAATCAGCGAGATATGCAAATTAACTGGCAGCTGATGCGAACAGGGTGGCTTGCTTGCTTCAGTGATGGAGGACTCCAATGTTCCCCGCCTGACTTGCAGGCCTCTCAGCTGCAACTCTAAGTAACTATGTTGCAAATACAGAAGCTAAAAAAACCCCAGAAACCTGCTTTACTCAGCGGAGCTTCAGCCAGCCCGACCGCAACATTGTATCAAATACAGATGGTAAACAAAGGCCAGAAACCTGTTTTCA
>NW_006296284.1:639236-647466 GCF_000327345.1 Myotis davidii
TCTTGAGTGTGACAGGGGGCGGTGCCCCAACCCCCCAATTGGCCCTACCCTGAGCATGACTGAGGGTGGCATTGCAACCTCCTGATTGCCCTGCTCTGTGCATGACAAAGGGCAGTGCCCCAACTCCCCTATCAGCCCTGCTCTGATCCCAATCAGGGGCTGCACCTAGGGATTGGGCCTGCCCTATGCCACCCAGGAGCAGGCCTAAGCCTGCAGGTCATTATCTCCTGATGGGTCTCAGACTGCGAGAGGGCACAGGCCGGGCTGAGGGGACCCACCCCGCTTCCCCTGAGTGCACAAATTTTTGTGCACTGGGCCCCTAGTCCTATATAATAAGAGGCTAATATGCCAATCAACTGAACGATGGAATGACCAGTCACTATGATGTACACTGACCACCAGGGGGGCAGACGCACAACGCAGGAGCTGCCCCCTGGTGGTCAGTGCACTCCCGTAGGAGGGGTGCTGCTCAGCCAGAGCCTGTGGTGGCAGGCACCTCTCCCACTTCCACAGCAGTCGGACATCCCCCGAGGACTCCAGGACTGTAAGAGGGTGCAGGCTGGGCTAAGGGACACCCCCTTCCTGAGTGCATGAATTTCGTGCACTGGCCCTCTAGTATATATTATATTGTTTCATATGTGTGACTTCATAGTCATAAAGAAAACTAATAAAACATTTTTTTCTATTGTGTGGGTTCTTTCCTCAAAAGATTATACTATATTTACTGCACATCTCTCTGCCTCTACATTACATTATTTTCAGTATTGGCATGGGTTTAGTAATAACAATTATTTTACTCAAACATCAATTTATATAGAATATTTATTAAATATTTATACTTATTTATCTTATCTATCTATCTATCTATCTATCTATCATGTATCATCTATCCATCCATCCTAAATGCAGGAAGGAACACCAAATGCCATCCATTGAAAATGGCAAAGAATAAAATAATTACATTGTATTTAACAGTTTCTTAGTATTTTTAGAAAGCAGGAGGTGATACCAGATTTTTTTACCCCTTTTCTTTTTTTAACTTGTAGGTGGGTTTCTCAATCGTGCATAAATTATATCCTAGTTAATTCATTGTGTTGGGTTAACTATTATAGTTCCACTTCAATATACTTCTGTAAGATAGGGAATAAGGACCACAACTTTGAAAAAACAAATGTGAAACACTTCCTCATCTTATAATGAGGAAGACAATGTCTGTCCTCATTATAAGGTGGGATAAGTTGTTATAGGAGTCATTTTAAGATGGATCAACTAACACATCATCTTAATGCCCATTGCAACTGAAGCAGAAGTCATGTAGTTGAGAATTATATGTAACAGCTTTATGGATATGTGGAAAGCTAGGTTCCTATTGTGCCAGACTAACGAGGTTAATCTGTGCATTATCTCTAGAAAGAGGCTATGTCTCATGCTAATACTGAAAATAATGGAATGTTGTAGAGGCAATGAGGTATGCAGTACATATTGTATAATCTTTTGGGGAAATTTACAGAAAAATAATATATATGAAAACTGCATTGTACAGATGTTACTATGTAAAAGTTAAAAGGGTATGAGAATATGAAGTAATTAATGTGGATAGTCCTGAAAAAATACTCATTCTATTTAAATTTTAAATGTGCTTTGGAAAGATCGTGACATAATAAATGTTCACTTTGTTTTAAAAGAGAGAAAAAGTATTAAGGAACTGAAAAATTATAATTACCTCACATTTCACTGATAATTGGTATTTCTACAGTTCTTCCATGGCTATTCTCTATATGCATGCATACATATAGCCAAATAACTATTTTTAAAGGTTTTTATCTTAAATTTTTATGTTTTTTTTTCCAGGTTGTTAAAGTAAGAGTTACTCTATCCTATTAATAGTTGTCTAGCATCACATAGAAGGAATGCATTTTAATGTATTTAACCAGATTCTATACATTAAAATGCTTATGCCATAAACTTTCAAAGTAAAATATTGTATTTTACATTTTAAAAAAGAGGTATTTATATGTCATCTTTGGTAACCATGCAACAAACTTCCCAATATATTGAATATGAGGTGCTTTTAGCTAAAGAAGCAAACTTGAGGGACTGGTATGTCTCAGATATTGTTGTTTGCCTACCATAGACCCGCCCCCTAGCTGCACCCCTTCCTCCTGGTTCCCTCTTGCAGACCCTCATTTGTTCACTCTGAGGGAAGTGGCCACGTGCTTCAGAGGAGCCTGGGTGCCCCTCTGGCCCTGTGACGATGAACTTTCGCTGGTAAAACCAGTTGTGTGGAGGTTATTCCCTTTGTGTGATTGCTTTAGGCAGAAGCATAGTCATTGGCTCATTTTGGCCAATGCTGTGTAAGTGTCTTATGTTCTGCTGAGTGTTTAATGTGTAGAATATCCCTACTCTGGAAATGAGACACAAGATAGGGACTTTACATTTTCTGGGCTTTATATTCTTTGTGTAATACCTGTGAATGCAGTGGCCATCTTAGGGCAGAGTTCAAGAGGATTTCATAGACTCAACATCATCTCCATAACCTTGTTAACTAACTGAATTTACCAACATGAATCAACCCGTCTTCCAAATTTTAATACGTGATGTAATAGAACCTTTATTTTCAGCCACGTTAATTGCATTTGCTGGTTTTGGCAGCGAAATCATTCTGAAACAAATAGAAACCCTTGCAGTTTCCCCTGTATTTATTGCTTTCTGGTGATGCCATAAATCAAGGCAGACAGGATGCATGCTTGAGATGAGTCTCTGTCTGAAGTCATGAATGGACCTAATTCAGCAGAGCCAGCCCCAAAAGCACCGGTGTCAGAAGTGAGAGAAGCATCTGAGAGGAGAGGGACTAGGAGGGTGGTTGGTCTCAGCCAGTGGCTCCTGTGGGCTTTCTTTCAGTTTCTATGAGCACCTTGTCAGTTACACATACTTACAAAGCATGAAGACAACTAATATTATTTTTATGTGATATGTGCTTCTTCCAAAATCTGTGTGTAAGGACAGAGGCACAAACGTTTATTTCTCTTTGCTGTATATTCCTGCTCTTGAAGTCTGTGTGTATAAAGTCTGTGTGTGCATGCGGGTACACGTACGTGCACACACACAGATTTATCAGTTTGCTTTCATTTAGAATTTTATTAAAAGCAAGTATGAGGACGCTAGAGGCATTTTCCCCCATTTCCTATGCTGTTTCCTTTATGGACTTTGATGTTAACTTACTTCAGTAGCCAACATTACTCAAATTCCTTTCTCTTTCTCATGGTTTGATTCTTTTTTTTTTCTCATACACAAATAACTTGATTTGTAAATACCACATATTTACAAGCAAAAAAATACACCACTAATTGACTCAATATGACATTCTTCATCTCCGCCCTGTCATGCAGCTAGGATATTTTGGTAGCTCAGAGAAGAAAAGACTCCCTTGCAGCATTCTCAGGAAGTATAGTGAATTAAGTCTGTCTCTGGTTTAAATAAATAAACAAGTCGTCCTGGAAAATAGATTAATATCCTGGCTAACTCTCAGCGAAGTGGATGTTATCTTCAATTAAGAAGAGTAAGTACATATAAAATATATGCATGCAAAATATTGCTCCTTTTTACTTAGAAGAAAACAAGCAATACCTCTTTTTGCTACACTTTCTGATCATGGATACACACAGTCGGATTTATTTGGTTAACCATACATGCAAGTAAGGAATATTTAGCTCTGAAATGCTGCCACAAGTAGGTGGTAATAAGCTAATAGAGTTGCAATTCCAGTTATTTTTAAAGGAAAGGTTTTTGATAATTCTAGAAAGCCTTTGTTATGGCATGCAACTACGACTAGAAGAATACAGCTTAGAAATTACACAAAAATGCTTTATCAGGCAGTGTTTGTGAGCATGTTAATTTTAAAAGCATATTTCCATTTATTTTGGATGCCTGCTTCTCTGAGTTGTATTCATGTGTCTGCCTTAGCTAATCATTTTATTTTTGGAATGGGCTCCATGAATATTCTTTGTATGTTGACTGATGATTATGATAATTTGTTTTAGAAAATATTACCCAAAGATTATGTGGAATATTTGGAAATTGGACTTTTTTTGCAATATTACCACATTTTCATACATCTACCTATATTTTTCAGAATACTATCAAGTTAATTTGAGAAATTCCAGGAATAAGACCTTAGGTTCATAAAATCGTAAATTCAGAACTATAGAACTGAAAATTATATTGTGATCAAACAAGACAAATATGTAATGCCTTTTAACCAAATTATACTTGAAACATTTATTTTTAATAAAAGATAAATATGTAGGCGGTCGTCCATGCATCTTTTTAATAAATAAAACTGTTGTGTTATGAAGGCATGAAACCCCTTAGCCATATTTCAATGCAATGCCATGCATTTTACTCTGTAAGACTTTTCTAAGGTGACCAATTCAGGAGACACAGTTTCGATATGTCTTTTTGCTCAAGTAGTTATAGTAGTTGGAATAATGCCCCCCACCCGATAATATCGGCACCCTAATCCCTATAAGGCGGGAATGTTACGGAATATGGTAAAGGAACTTCGCACATGTGATGAAGTTAAGGCTCTGCAGAGGGGAAGGTTATCTTGCCTTATGGAAGTGGGCCTTCAATATAATCATGAGGGTCCTTTTAAGAGGCAGACAAGAAGGTCAAAGGAGAAAGGAGGTGATGTCACGTCAAATCAGGGTTAGAAGAGGTGATGTGATGTGGGGCCACAAGCCAAGGAATGAGGAGACAGCCTCTAGAAGCTGGGAATGCACAAGGAGACATTCTCGCCAGATCCTCCGTATGGAACCAAACCTGCCCACACCTTGCTCTTAGCAATATAAGATTCATTTTGGACTTCTGCTTCCAGTTCACTAAGACAGTATATTTGCATTGTTTTAAGTCACAAAGTTTGTGGTGTTTTGTTTCAGAAGCAAAAAGAAAACTAGTACCCTAGTTTCTCGAGTCCTCCTCACTCACCACTTTGGTTGTGCTCTTGGAAATAACATACAAAAGAAAATAGAAAATGTAAGACTTGAGGTCATTCAAGTGCATTGTAGAACTTAGTGACATGCATGGTCACAATGTGAGATCCTGCAATAATTTTATAGTTTATGATTTAGGATAAAAATTATGAGTTCTTATCATTTTTATTGCTCTTCTTAAATTGCCACTTAAATGTTAAGAACATTGGCAATCTTTCTAGGTATATAGCTCTGATATAAAAATGAGAGAATATTTTCTTATTTTTAGTGATGATATTTGTTGTTCTTTCTCTGATCACTTAGTTTTCTTACCATTTGGGATCTAGATTTCTTTCTGGCGAATATATTCATATTCTACCAGGAGATAGTTGCCTTATCCTCCCCAGGCTTCTCAGTCCATAACGAATGCAGCAGGCCTCAGAGTGGTGGGCAGAGTAAAATAAGAAAAGTACTGTATTGTCTTGAAGAGGAAAGGAGAATTGTTCTTTTGATTGGCATTGAGCAAAATGCTATTGTTATTCACACATACATGTATCTGTGTGTGTGTGTTTATTGCTACATGCCTTCCTCAGAATTAAAATCGCCTAATTACCCTATTTAGTTACCTTAAACTGTTTTCAGATTTTAAACATTAATGTACTGTGATGGTGGTGTCTTTTTTTATTCTTTCGCTTTTTTTATCATAAGATATCTTTAAAACTTTTTCTTGTTAGATCATAGTGACTTATTATATGTTTAAACACTGCTTTATCATTCTAGATGCTTTGAATTACTTGGGATACTAAATGAATGTGGGTTTTTTTTTCATCATACATGCCTTTATATAAATGTTATTTGATAAGTGCTAATGTAAATTCATATAACTAATTGTGCTAAGAAAAAGACAAAGCACCCTTGTTTTTTTGCACTATTATATCTTGTCATTGCCATGATTGTCAGTGAATTTTTATATATTTACATGGCTGGAGCATCAATTGAGAAGTTCGTAAACATTCATAGGAATGACTTGTTGCACACACTGTTTTTATAATTTAATAAAAGTATGTGATTGAAAATGTTTTATTATCAGAGAACCTCTTTGAATTACATTCTCATTTAAACTTATCTGAATAGTTTATAAACCCAGCAATATCTTTTTGATGTATGCTGCAGTATGTTGTGGCAAACAGAGGAACTTTTTCGCCCAGAGATGACTTTTTCATTATTGTACTTAATTAAGTTTGTTCTCATGCTGTTATGAGCCATATTGGAAGGAATAAGTTAACAGCTCATGATTCTGAATCCTATTACTAATCCTGAGCTTCTATGTATCTTCCCTGGCAGTCATCATAAGACATCTATTTAAGTTAAACAGTATTGCTTTAATTACTGTTAACAATAGCATTCAACACATTAAATAATATTTATTAAATAAACTTGATAGATAGGTGGTAACTATATTTGCATGGCTTGAATTAAAACAATATTTTTTATCTTAGTTTTCCTTTTGGAACAGTCTTTGTATAAATAAGTATTCATCCTATTAGTCTTTCTACCTTATGTTCAGAGATTGATCTTTCTGATTTGGATAGGGAGGGGGTGGCTATGTCATATTAATTTAAATTCAGAGCCTTCTTGGAATGTCTGACCCACATCATGACTGATGAATCCTGGGCCACTTAGATATTTCACAGCTGGTCTTTACCTCATCAGATCATCCCAGGACTCTCGAGAATCAACTGGAGTGAATTAAATCAGTTTCCCAGGGCGACCCTAAAATGTACGACTCACGCTGTCACTAGACATAGGATTGTGCTTTCTAGTTCACTCTTCTGGACAGCGACTACCATTTGATTACCGAGGCTCTGAGAAGTTATTTAATATCTCCATTTCTCTTCCCTTCTCTGAAATTGGGAGTAGTAATATCCACATCAAAAAAGAAGTAATAGCTCTGGCCAGTGTGGTACCCATGCACCAAGATGTCACAGGTTCTAATTGTTCAGGGCACATGCCTGGGTTGTGGGCTCCATCCCCAGTAGAGCATGTGCAGGAGGCAGCTGATTATGTTTCTCTCTCACATTAATGTTTCTCTCTCTCCCTCTCCTTTTACCTCTCTCTCAAATCAATAGAAACATTTAAAAAAGAGAGAAATAAAAAGTAGTATACTACTCATGAACATGCTTTCTATGTTTAAGGGGTTACACAGATATAGGCATTGTTACTATAAAGTTTGGACTTACCTTAGGGTATCCCAGGTAAAGTAGCTTGCAGACAGCTAAGTACTTAGATTATGGTTTGTTTGTTTTCCATGTGAATCTCTTTCCTCTGTTTCTCAAAAGAATGTATGAGCTCTTCTTGTCTTGTATGTTTCTCCCAAAAGACTCAGTCTATCTGGCAGGAAGTGTTCTTAGCCCATCATGAAACAGATGGCTGATGTTCATAATGATAAAATGCCTATAAATACTGCAACAAAATGTATATCTTGGACATTTATTGATACTTTCCAGTTTTTCTAATGCATTTTATAAGCATATCAACTTGGAAAGGTAGTAAAGTAACTGGCCCACATGTAATGTATGGAAAACTGAAGGTCCAGACTTCTTTGAGAATTCTATCTGGTAGTTGTCAGTGTAACCTGCTTATACTTTATTCTTAATTTGTCAATTGGTGGGGTAGAAAAATTTTATTGTGTAAAGTTTCTGATTTAAAAATATTGAAATTGTTATCAATGTAAATAAGTGTTAATATTTCTATACGATTATGAGATTTTCTCTGGCCATATGGCTCAATTGGTTACAGTGTCACACCATATACCAAAAGGGTTGTGAGTTTGATTCTTGTTCAGAGTACAATCCCCAGTTAGGACACATAACGAAGGCAACCAAAAGATATTTCTCACACACACTAATCTCTAGTCTGTCTGTCTGTCTGTCTCTCTCTCTCTCTCTCTCTCTCTCTCTCCCTTCCTCTCTCTCAAAATTAATAAACATACCCTAGGATAAAGATAAAATAAAGAAGATTATGAGATTTTTTTTTCTGTTACTATTGTTAGATTATCATGCATTTGACTTTATTATTGCAGTATTTTCTCATCCGATGTGGGTTGATAAAATATTTTTATATCAGGGACATTGATAATCACCTTTAATTTATATTTATATGAAAATTAAGCCATGATTTGCATCTCTCGGATGATTAGTTACTTTGAGCATTTTTTTATGTCTCTTGGCCATCTGCATGTCCACTTTTGAGAAGTGTCT
>NW_006296284.1:647660-649555 GCF_000327345.1 Myotis davidii
CACAGTGGATTAAAAAACGATGGTACAACTACACAATGGAATACTACACTGTTGTAAAAAAAAAAATCTTACTATTTTCAACAGTATGGATGGACCTGGAGAGTATTATGCTAAGTGAAATAAGCCAGTTGGAGAAATATAAATATCACATGATCTCACTTACTTGTGAAATATAATGAACAACATAAATTGATGAACACAAATAGATACAGAGACATAGAAGTATCCAACAAACTGACAAACCTCAGAGGGAAGGCAGGAGAGGTTGGGAGCGGGTAAGAGATCAACCAAAGGACTTGTATGCATGCATATTAACAACCAAGGGACACAGACAAGTAGGGAGTGAGAGTATGTGTTGGGGGGTGGGAGAGGGCAGGGAGAGATCAATGAGGGAAAATGGAGACATGTAACACTTTTAACCATAAAGAATTTAAATTTTTAAAAAAGCAATTAGTGAAAAATGAGTTTACTGGATATGAGAACATTATTTTTTTTACTTTTATTGTCTATATTATGTTTTAATGAATTCACTTTTGACAATTTTATTCTCACTGTAATAGTACTCTTACTGGTGTAAATTGTTCAATAATATTTAATGTAATATTAAAAGTAATTTTATTTTTACTCACAATAACTGAAACCATAAAAAAGAGACAGACTTTTAAACTCCTGTTTTAAAGATGTAGCTGGTCTTTAAATGATAAATAATGTATCATACAGAAATGATATTTCAGAGATTGTCGACCTTTTTTCTTTGATTTCTCAGAATCTTAATTTATCAAAAAGCATTTGATATAGAAATAGTTTTAAGTTTTTGTGGAAAATGAAGGTTGTAAAGCATTTTTTTCTTTAAAACAGTGATGACAATAAGTACTATATGTTACTAGAGGCCTGATGCACGAAAAGTCGTGCAAGAGTAGGCCTTCCTTCCCCTGGCTACTGGCACTGGCTTCCCTCTAGCACCCGGGACCCTGGCTGCTCCCCCCTCCGGCTGCCCACAGGCACCTGGGACCTGGGCTGGCTTCCCTCAGGCTGCCCACGGATACCCGAGAACTGGGCTGGCTTCCCTCTGGCCTGGCTTGGTCAGGAGGGACGTCTAGAATGATGTCAGGAAGACGTCTGGTCTAATTAGTATATTACCCTTTTATTATTATAGATTGGTATAGCATGTTTTGGCTTATAAAGCTCTTCCCAAACACCATCTCATCAATTAGAAGTCTTTTGGTTAACATTAAGATATTTGGGACTCACAACAGTGTATCACTTATAACAAATAGTTGCTTGTTTCATTTTTCTTACATATACATAAATCATTAGTATTTTTAAAAACTTTAATAATATGTAAATTAGTCAATGCACATGTTTAGATAATTGGATGGATGTGTATAATGTAAAGTGGATTTTTTAGTGTATAAAAATAGTATAATCACTTGAAATTCTTGATTCAAGACAACTTTCTGTGAAATAAACACTTTCATAATGATACATGTTAACCTTTATGCCCTGCTCATAAATGAATAGTAATCTTATCTATTGATATTAAATATTGATTCTTTAAATAATAAAAATTTCTAATTAAATAGTTATATCTGAAAATTATAAGAATGGACACAACTTCTAAATGAGTTTTTTTAAAAAATATATTTTATTGATATTTTACAGAGAGTCTGCAGGCCAACACTCTATCCATTGAGCCAAACTGGTTAGGGCATACATTTTCTTAACGTACTGATAATGCTCAAACATCAAGGGCATAAACTCTTAAGAATTTTCTCTAAATGTAGAGAGGGCACGACTTCCACCTTCATGGATCGTCTTTTTTTTTTTTTTAAATATATTTTATTGACTTTTTTACAGAGAGGAAGGGGGGGGGATAGAGAGCTAGAAACATCGAC
>NW_006296284.1:649587-654004 GCF_000327345.1 Myotis davidii
GATCAGCTGCCTCCTGCACACTCCCTACTGGGGATGTGCCCACAACCCAGGTACATGCCCCTGACCGGAATCGAACCTGAGACCTTTCAGTCCGCAGGCCGATGCTCTATCCACTGAGCCAAACCGGTCAGGGCATGGATCGTCTTTATGTCTTGGTACCCATGGTAGGAAGATGTGATGTAATATCAGTAGATAGATAGCTCAGAGTCTACCCTTTTTGACCCCAAGGAATTGTGAGAAATAAAGGGAGAGAAAGGCAAATAAGTGAAGGAATGAAAAACCTGGTCCCCAATCTCCTTTTTCAGACTTTGTCTTGGACATAAGGACACCTTATTATATAAGTTGAAACAATTGCCAAGACTAGGGGTACTTGCCTAAATTCATTTCTGAAACTCTGAAAGGAGATAGCTGCTCAGATGGCCATTAAAAACTAACCTTTGGAACTCAGCATCCTTAGGCTGAAGAAGAGGTGTGGTTTAGCTTTCCTGCGTCGCTTGTATTATCTATGAATGTGAGTAGAATGCAATATTCTTGCATGACCCTGCTCCCAGTGGGGAGTTTTAAGGCACTATGACCCCACTGCAGTTGTTAGAGTTGGGTGGCCTAATTAAGATTCTGGATGGCAGATGTAGAAGAGATGCAAAGAGATTCACAGAACTAGCATGGGCTGAGGTGAGACCTTAGGAATCAGACCTTGCCACTAGGTCTTGGAAGCCTTGCAGAGCCCGCGTTATGAATTACAGCAGGGGACTCCAGCAGTGAGAGCAGCAGCCAGACACATAAGAAACCTCCTCAGAACCCAGAGCAGTCAAAGGACCTAGAGCATTCCAGCACTCCCTCACTCTGTTGTCCTAAAAGCAATGAGAGCCTCCTAATATACTCACATCCCACTTTGAGGAAGGGCAGAGTAAAGGGGCAGAATGTAAAGATGGAATATAGCCCTGACCAGTTTGGCTCAGCGGGTAGGGTGTTGGCCTGCAGACTCAAGGGTCCCAGGTTCAATTCTAGTCAAGGGCATGTACCTTGGCTGTGGGCTCCATCCCCAGTAGGGGGCATGCAGGAGGCAGCTGATCAATGTTTCTCATGGATGTTTCTAACTCTCTATCCCTCTCCCTTCCTCTCCGTAAAATCAATAAAAATATATTTTAAAAAAAGATGGAATATGGACCTAGAAATTCTTAGTAGTAAAAAAAACCCCAAACACTCTTTAAAACAGTTCTCTGGGGGATTTGGACTTTAAAGTATACAACCAGGAAACTGACATACTGTTATCTGGCAGGAGTAAGTTTTTTTTTTTTTCTATGTGGGATGCACTTTGGTAGAAGATTAGACCATGTTTAGAGGATACAGTAGCTAACTTTTTCTGTGTACCTCTAGGCATCACGTTTATGCAATGTTCTGTACTCATTTGGGTCTTATAACCACAGCAAAATATAACTCACAGGTTAAAACATTCTCATAATTGGAAATCTCTGCATTAAAATAAGGATAATTTATTAGTGTATTAGAGTTCAATTGCTTTAGAACAAATCACAAGTTTAGCAGCTTAAAACAATCTAAATTTATTAGCTCATAGTTCTGTAGGTCAGGAGCCGGGGCAAGCTCAACTGGGTTCTTTGCTTCATCTCCCAAGGATGAAATTAAATCATCAGCTAGCCTGGGCTCTTATCTAGTTGTTATAGGGAAAAATCTACCTCAAGCTCATTCAAATGACGGTAGAATCAGTTCCTTGTGGACTGTAGGTCTGAAGTACCTGTTTTCTCACTGGCTGTCATCCAAAGACTACTCTATTCCTGGAAGCTACCTGCATTCTTTCACGTGGCCCCCTTCATCTTCACAGCAGCAAGGGCAAATCATGTCTTTCCCATCCTTTGAATCTCTTTGATTTCTTCTTCTGCTACCAGTTAAAGGAGACTCTGCTTTTAAAGGATTCATGTGATTCGATTTGGTCCACTCACAGGAATAATCTCCCTTTGAATTAACTAAAAGTCAATTGATTAGTAACCTTAATTAAATCTACAAAATCGCTTTTGTCATGTAACCAAGCATAATCACAGGCATTATATCTCATCAAGTTCCCATTCCCACTCCTGGCAATTAGGGGGGGAAATCAAGGGTGTATGGGGTGGGGAGAGGAGGATCATTTAAGGATTACTTCAACCACTATCAATTTTCTTATGTACTTTTTCATAAAACAGCAGATGGTAATAAGAAAGGTACTAGTGGCTAGGAAAATAAATAATACTGTTGATGACAGCCATGACTCAATTACTAATTTTTAATAGTTGGTAGTATTAAAGACCTATAGACATTATGTATTGTCTATTATGTAAAGCATTATGAACTCATACATGGCCAAAACTCAGACTATAATGGAAGACAGATATCTAGATAGATGGTTACAGTATACTAGATAAAGATGATCATAAATTGGCATATGACAAATATGGCATAAGACAGTGTCATCTGAAGTCATTGGAGAATTTGTTAAGAAAATCATCTGGAAAATATAAAAGGGAATAGAAGGATAATTACATATAATATCACATGCTATCTAGATATAACCTTTAACTTTGGCATGCTCTTCTTTATGTCTAATTTCATATATATATGTATATATATGTTTTATATATTTTACAGAGTTAAGGTTGTACTTTATATACACTTTAGAATGCCTCTTTTGTATATAATACATTAATATTTTGATAAATATTACTTTTAATTATTTAGTAATGTTTTATCATATGGAAGGACCAAATTTTAATTAACCATTCCACTTATTGTTGGATTTTTTAATTGTTTTTGATATTTTATAATTATAAAAACACTTAAGTCTACTGTTTTTCCACATCATTGTCATATGGTGAAAGGAAAATCTAACTTTGCTAAAATATGTTTAAAATAATTTTAGACTAATGGTAAAAGATCAGTATAATTACATCCTATCTAATAAAAGAATAATATGAAATTGACCATCGCTCCAAGAACACAAGATGGCTGCCCCCATGTGGTCAAAGATGGCTACCCCCATGTGGACACACGATGGCTGCCACAAGATGGCCGGCAGGGGAGGGCAGTTGTGGGCAACCAGTCTGGTAAGGGAGGGAAGTTAGGGGTGACCGGGCCAGCAGGGGAGGGCATTTGGGGGCAATCAGTCTGGTAAGGGAGGGAAGTTAGGGATGACTGGGCCAGCAGGGGAGGGCAGTTAGGGGTGACAAGGCTGGCATGGGGGGGAGTTAGGGGCAATCGGGGCAGCAAGGGTAGCAGTTAGGTGTCAATCAAGCTGGCAGGGGAGTGGTTAGGGGCAATCAGGCAGGCAGGCAGGCAGGTGAGCGATTGGGAGTCAGCAGTCCTGGATTGTGAGAGGAATGTCCCAGATTGGAGAGGGTGCAGGCTGGGCTGAGGGACAACCCTGCCTCCCCCCCACCCATGCATGATTTTCATGCACCAGGCCTCTAATTTTTATATAATTTAATATGCAATTTGATATAATCAAATAATTTCTTTAAACAATTATATCTGAGGATAGTAAAATAACTTTCTTCTAAATTGTTTGTTTTTCCCACTTTTATAGATTGTATTAGTCAGGATTCTCCAGAAAAACAGAAGCAATAGGATATGTACACAATCATCGTATATATCTTTGTGAGAGAGAGAGAGACAGACGAGAGAGAGAGAGAGAGAGAGAGAGAGAGAGAGAGAGAGAGAGAGAGAGAGAGATTGAGGTTTTATGGCATTGGTTCAAGTGGTTGTGGTGTAAGCCAGCAAGTTCAAACTGTGCAGGGTAAGTCTACAGGCTGGAAACCCAAGTTGAGCTGAGTTCAAGTCTGAAGGTATTCTGTTGGACGAATTATTCCCTCTCTTGGATGGGGGACGAGGGTTGCTGGGGGTGGGATGGGGTCAAAGTCAGTCTTTTTTTTAAGACCTTCAATTGATTGGATGAGACTTACCCCATATTATGGAAGGGAGTTTTACTCAAGGCCACTGATTTAAATGTTAATCCTACCCAAAAAACACCTTCACTGAAACATTTAAATGAAAAATGTGGGTACTGTGGCCTAGCCAAGTTGACACATGAAACTAGCCATCACAAAGACTGAGCGGAGCCACTGGCAATAAATTTGGCTGTTTGAGGTTTGTTTGTGGGTTTCCTGTGTTCCAGAATCGAATAGACTTTAATTTGCTTCCTAAGAGACATAGCAAGGTGAGATGAGAAAAAGTTCAAGAACGCCCAGCTGGCAAGGCTCAGTGGTTGACCTATGAACCAGGAGGTCACGGTTTGATTCCTGGTCAGGGCACATGCCCAGGTTATGGGCTCCATCCCCAGTGTGGGGCATGCAGAGGCAGCTGATCAATGATTTTCTCTCATCATTGATGTTTCTATCGCTCTCTTCTTCTTCCTTCCTCTGAAATCAAT
>NW_006296284.1:654137-662941 GCF_000327345.1 Myotis davidii
TTTTATTAATATATTTTATTGATTTTTTACAGAGAGGAAGGGAGAGGGACAGAGAGTTAGAAACATCGATCAGCTGCCTCCTGCACACCCCCTCCTGAGGATGTGCCCGCAACCAATGTACATGCCCTTGACCAGAATCGAACCTGGGACCCCTGAGTCCGCAGGCCGACGCTCTATCCACTGAGCCAAACCGGCCAGGGCTAAAAAATATATTTTAAAAAAGGAAAAGAAAAAGACCAAGGATTAGAAGGCATTAGTTATTGTAGTACAGATCTAATAATAACAAATAGGACCCTCAAGTCCTTAATGGCCCAAAACATTTTCTACTCTTAGCTGTTTTAGTAGGAAGATTAAGTATTATTTAGCGCTTTGATAAAAATTCTCTTCAGTGAGGATGATTTGTAGTAAAGGTCATTTTAATAAATTAAAAATTAAATTAGGCAAAAATGAAAAGAAACAGAGTATTTTAATTTTAGAGGCATACAATTACCCAGAGGAATAACTGAAAAAAATTGACTAGCCTAAAATGCTTTTCTGAGTGCAAACCACTGGAGAACTATTTTAATAGATAACTAGAAAAATATTTTAATTAACATATTTCTACATGTAAATTGTTAGAGAAACTCTTGAAAATAGGTCTTTGATTTGCTTTTTAAAATAAATCCCTAGTTATTTTGTCTATGCCATACATTTATAGAATCTGAAAAGAATTGGGTAAGCTAAGATAAACCTGTTTAAATTCCTTCTAAATTATTGAAAATTCAAAGGGATGTAGAGTTAATAAAATTTATCATTATGTTAATCTTTGGGGTGTATCTTTTCCCCCAAGTAGAATTCTGTTCCTTGTTTTTCATAGAATAATTTTATACTAGATATAGTAGAAAGAATATTGTTGGTACTCAAAAGAAGGATTAAGAATAAATTAGAAAAAAAGCAGCATCTGATGTGATTTTTGGAAATGTGTTTAGAATTTTATTCTTATGTATTAAAAATATACTATAACTTGGGAATGAAAGTGCTTGCTATTTTGACCAAGCCATTTTAAATTGACCTCATTTTCTGTCTAGCAGTATTAATTGAAATAGGTCTTTGATAAATTTCTCCCAAGTGAAATGAATTGCTTCTGAGGGATAATAAACCCATGGAGAAATAAATTTCAGGAAATAGACTTCAAAATCAGTGATGGAATTATTGGTTTCCTGGCTTAACCAAGAACTTCCACTTTGCCTGGAGCTTTTTAGCTCTTTATCCTAGACTGCATGGCCTTTATCTGAATAAGGTAACAAAAGGTTAGCATATTAAATGTAAATCCTAGCAGCCATGTAAAAAAAATGTGTTCCTCAAATCTAAATAACACTTAAGGGAAGTTCTTTGATTATTTAAGAATAAGGGTTAAAATCTACCATTCCCTTAATTTAGCGTCATGGCTACTCTGGTTTAAGATTTTGAAAACTGCAAATGAATGATACATCATACATTAATCCTAAAGATTATTGCTTCTTTTTAATTGCTTTTGTGTTTACACTTCAGAACAATGTTAATATTTTTCCAAGTGGAACCAAGAGGAAATTAGCATTTATGTTTTATTCTTTTTTTCCAAATTGTAAATGTTTTTCTGACCTTTAAATACTAATGAAGGCAAATAAAATGAGCATAAACTATTTGCCTTGGTTTGTGTTTTGTTGCTTCATTATGAAACTTCTTAACAGTGTAATTATTCCCAGTGTTTTTGTAGGAGAGAAAATATCAAGTGGGCCGTTGAGGGGACATTGGGGGTTCCGAGCAAATTCTGAAAAGCCAGAGGCAGCACCATTTAGTAACATAGATAATTTGACTGAATTACTCATGATGCAGCAGAATTACTATTTTTATATCGGTCTTGGGCAAAGAGGGTCCCGTTTTGCAAACCATTTTTATAATGGAGAAGAGTTACTCTTTCTGGGGCTGGTGGTTTCTCTCAAGAAATTGTGATTTGACAAAATATACTCTTTGAGATTATTTTACTGTTAAATGATCAAATGATCTTTTTAAGGTCTAGAGAGATTACATGAGTTCTTGAGCTGCAAAGTTTTATATAAATGCATATTTGCAAGTAAAATTGTAAAAACTACCTCTACCTAGTAAATCCTGGATTTTAAGTAATGCAAAGATATTATCTTAGATTATTTTGCTATCACTTTATAAAGTACTTCTCCTTTACAAAGTCTGGAACTACATCAACTATTTTAAGAAGAATATTTTACATATGTAATATGTATCTGATAGAGTATGGAATGATAGAAAGGGACCATCCACACACCAGCTATAACTTCATTTTAATTCCCCATATATTTTCATTGCTTTCAGAGAGGAAGAGAGAGGAGAGAAACATCAATGATGAGAGAGAATAATTGATTGGCTGCCTCCTGCATGCTCCCCACAGAGGATCAAGCCTGCAAGGGATGTACCTTGACCAGGAATCGAACCATGACCTCCTGGTTTATAGGTCAATGCTCAACCACTGAGCCATGCCAACTGGGCCCAGCTATCATTTCTTGATTTATTTAGCCAAAAATATAAGAATGAGCAGAAGTGAGATGACTACACACAGCAGACAAGGATGAAACATGTTGGCCTGGCTTTCCCCTTGCCCTTTAGCACCTGCTGGGCACATATAGGTGCTTTCTGTGTGAAAGGGGTTCTGCCAGATTGAGAAGGAAGTCAAAAGTAGCTTTGTCTCCTCCCTTTTATTTTCAGATTGAAACTAGCATTTATGTAGAACGTATACCCTTGTTTACCCCTATTTAATAATAACAGCAGCAACAAAAACAATAATAAAGGTTGAATGAATATGGGTACAAATATAAATACTTACCTTACCGATGATAATGTTATCTTACATTTGCTATATTCCAGGCACTGTTCTTCAGGCTTTCCATATATTACCTTATTTAATTATGAACACAGTCTTGGTAGATAAATACTGTTATCAGTCTCATTTTATGCCTGGGAAAAGAAGGCACTGAGAGCTTAAGCAATTTGTGCACTGTAATTCGGCTAAAGTGGCTGGTTGGAATATTGTACTTTTAAAATTCATGAGTTAAACTCTATATTCCCCAATATCAACATAGATTTCATAGCCAAGAGAGAGACGTTTCATTATAAGTTCTCTTTCCAGGGACAGCATCCCTTGCATTTCTCCCCACTTTCTTTTCCACCAGAGCCCATTCTCTCTCCTTAATCTCCTTCTTATGTTTTATCCTAGTATGTGATTTTTTTCATATAATATGTGGTATGTACAAAACTTGCTTAAACTTATTTTTAAACCCCAAATTATACTTTAATTGTTCATCTGTGATGTTGAATGTGACTGTAGTATGTTTATTTTCACTGTTCTCTAATATGGCACATGTGAATATACTGTAATTCTTAATTTATTCTCTTGTTTACAGACATTTACTTTGTATTCATATTTCACACAGTTTTTGTAATTCATATTGTACATGGTTTCTTGAAATGTGTCTTGAAATCAAATTGCTGGGTAGTAGGGTATGTGAATGCTCAATTTTTCCAGAAAATGCCACATTTCATTTCATGAGTAATGTATAAATGTTTCCATTGATCCACATCCTTTCCAAATATAGACTTCTAAAATTTTGCCAAGCAAGTAGATACAAAATCTATGTGTCTTGTTCTTATGATATGTAAGCATTCTTTATTCTGGATACTAAAAATTTGTCAAGTATCTATTGCATAAGTATCTTCTTCCACTTTGTAGCTTATTTTTTCATTCTTTGGTGTATTGTTGACAAACTGAATTTCATATATGTAGTAAACTTGATAGCTTTTTTAGGGGGTGGGAGTCATATCTTAAAAATGATAACCTCATCCCAATCAGAAAGATATTATTCTTGTTCTTGGGTGTCTCCTATTAGACATATTTAATTTATTTTCTAACTTTTCCTTTTGGAATATAACCATGTAAGTTTGTGCATTGGTACTGACTTTACCACATCCTACAAGTCTGCTCCTCCCTCAACTCTCTCAAGAAGACCAAATAATGTTTTAAGAATTTTAAAATAGTTATAACCAATTAAGTGAGTTAACTTTAGTTTCAGCTATGTGCTAGGTTCTGTGATAAAGAAGTTGAATAATTCGTAACCTTAACTCCAAGCTCATATTCTTAGTAAGAAATACATAAAGCAGACAGTTTAAAATCTGGTAACATGGAATAAAATGTAGCATGGGAGCACATGTCCTTTCTAAAGCAAGCAATGGAAATTAGAAACAAATATTCAATTATCAAGGAGCTATTTTGAAGTGCTACAAATATGGTCATTAAAATAAAATCCAAAATCGGTGCTTTTTGAACTTTGGTGAATTTTGATGCCCAGAAAAATGGAGAATTCTTCACAATAATTTCATAAATTTTGGTGTATGATGTCATCTATATCATTAATTCTATGTATTTTAGTTTCCACTATGATTTCTTCTTTGACTCAAGAATTATTTTGTCATGTATTTCTTATTTTGTAAAGGTATGAGGATTTTTAAAAATTATATTTTATTTCTATTAATATCTAATTGTATTAGGGTTCTCCACATAAAGGGAACAAAAAAAGATGTATGTATAGCTCACGTGACTTTGGAGGCTGACAAGTTTCAAGATCTGCAGGGTGAATCAGCAAGCAAGGACTCAGGAGAGCCTGTGTTTCAGTGGAGTTGGAAGGCAGGAAAAGTCACCGTCCAGCTTGGAGGCCTTCAGAAAGGAGGAATCCTCCTTTACTCAGGGGGGGAGGGGGGGGGTCAGCCCTTTTGTTCTATTGGGTGAATCTCACCCACCTTAAGGAAGGCAGTCTGCTTTACTGAGTCTTCCCATTCAAGTGTTAATCTTTTCCAGAGTAATCTTTCAGACACACCTAGAATAATGTTTGACCAAATGGGTACCTATGGCCCAATCAAATTGACACCTAAAATTAATCATCACACCAACCTTATTTCAAAATGGTTATACAATGTGATCTTTTTGATAAGTCTTTAAAATTTGTTGAGAATATATTTATGGCTAATTTATGGTCATATTTCACTTGGGCTTGAAAATAATATGTATTCTTTAACTGTTGGGTACAAAGTTCAAATATGCTCGTGTGTTTGCCTGTGTGTGCTTGTGTGTGTGTATGTATATAAACATGAGTTTAAAACAGGGTAGTCATTTTAGCAAAGAAACATCTTTGAGTCATATCTAAAATTCATTATGGCTTGAGGCTTCATAGCTCAGGGGTTAGAGCACTGGTCTCGTAAAATTCATTATGGCTAGGAACTTCAGAATTCAAACCAACAAAATGATATGGCCAGAGGCAGAGGAGGGGAGGATGGGGGACATCTGTAATAGTGTCAAAAGTAAAAAAAAATATTAGATTTCTGGACTTCTTAATTATGCATTTTACTTTAAATATTTTCATTGATTTCAGAGAGAAAGGTAAAGGGAGAGAGAGAGATGGAACTATCCTAATATATAAAAACCCAGGGTCCATAACATCCAAAATGACTGAAGACTCGACCTAGCAGAAGTCAGTCCTGCAGTCAGTGCTGGGTCACCGTAGCAACCCAGCACTGACTGCTGAGGGGGCTGCAGATCAGGCCCGGAGAGAGGCCTAGAGAGAGAAGCAGGGTCTGATCCGTAGCCTCCGTGGCAGCTGTTGATCAGTCCTTGCCTCTCTCTTTCTCTCTGGGCATGGCCAGCAGCCACACCTCTCTTTCTCTCGGGCCTCAGTGGGGGCTGCTGATCAGCCATCCCTCTCTGATAAGACCCAGAGATAGGCCTATGACTGGCATAGAAACCGACCAATCAGAACCAAATCTGGGTGAACTATGAGGAGCCAATGGCTGCCTAGGAGGAGGAGCTTTTGGCGCTGACTGAAATAGAAACTGATCATTCAGAACCAAATCTGGGTGAACTGCTAAGGCAGAGCCTAAGGTGGGAGCTGAGGAGGGGTTTTAAGGGCAACAGCTGTTTGGTGTAAGGTGTAAGAAAGCAGTTCTATTTTTTAATGACCGGTTTGGCAATATAGTGCATATGGCTGGCTATCAGTCCAGATATAGGGATTATGTATTTTTGTCTGCCAAAATCATCTCCTTCTGCTGAAAAAGGCTCCCTCCCCCCCATTTAAGCAATCCTATCCTACATAATCTATCAATACTAATAAAAGGGTAATATGCTAATTAGACCAGGTCGACTGGCTGTCTTCCAGACATACAACTTCCGGACAAAACCATGTTGGTGGGGACTCAGGCAGAGGCAGTTAGGGGTGATCAGGCCAGCAGGTGAGGGTAGTTGGGGGTGAGATCAGGCCTGCAGGGGAGGGCAGTTAGGGGTGATCAGGTCAGCAGGGGAGGGCAGTTAGGGGTGATCAGGCCAGCAGGGGAGGGCAGCTGGGGGCAAACAGGTTGGCAGGGGAGGGCATTTTGGGGGCAAGTTCAGGCTGGCAGGGGAGAGCAGTGTGGGTGAGATCAGGCTGGAAGGGGAGGGCAGTTAGGGGCAATCAGGCAGGCAGAGGCAGTTAGGGCCAATCATGCAGGCATGCAGGTGAACGGTTAGGAGCCAGTGGTCCCAAATTGCAAGAGGGATGTCTGATTGCCACCAGTCGGACATCTCCCAAGGGATCCCCAATTGGAGAGGGTGCAGGCTGGGCTGAGAGAACCGCCCCCCCAACCTTGTGCACGAATTTCATGCACCGGGCCACTAGACAATGGTAAGAATCATTGATCTGCTATCTCCTATATACCCTCTACTGGTCATGGAGCTTGCAACTTGGGCATGTGCCCTGACTGAAAATTGAACCATGACCTCCTGGTTCATAAGTCAACCCTCAACCACTGAACAACACAGGCCAGTCTGTACTATACTTTTATTAATCAAAATCAATATTGAAAAGCATTTGAGTATCTATTCCCTATATATTCAACATTTTATATATGCTATCATCTGCATGATCATTTTTTTTTTCTCAATCAAGTGCTTTTTCTGGTTTCTTAAGTTATGCACTTTGGAGATATAAAATAAAGAAAGAAACATACTTATTCTCTGCTACCTGCAATTATAGCTATTCTCTGAGGGAAAGAATACAGAATGGCCAGGGTGACAGAATGGAGAGTTGGAGTAATCAAAGAGAAAAAGGAAAGAAAGGGAAAAAATAAATCCTAAAATTATTTTTAAAAATTACTTAATTAGAAAAAACTTTCCAGGGAACTAAAGTAAGTTGCCCATTTCTATGCTCAGTATATTCCTTCTGATTGCAAATATGCCTTTACAAACTTACATCCTTTTCATATTTGCTCTGGAAGTCAAAATGAGCCAGACCAACCTGTATTCTTTTGGTTCATTTAGGGCTGAGAGTATAACATATAGTACTAGGAAGGTGCCTGTGAGCAGACTGATATAAAGACCCTGTTGTTACCAATAACATGAATCATACTCATTTTAAAACTTAAACATAAGCAAGCAAGTCAAGCTCATGATGCTCTGGCCAACACTGAGACAAATGCTTCTGCTGTTGTCTTGGTTTGTCTCACTTGGCACCTTCGGTTTCAAAATGAAAATTATCATTGAAATGTTTTAAAACTAGACCATAGTGAACAATTCTGTGATTTAATAGTGTTTAGTTATTTATTTTTTCATGAGAGCATTACTGACTTGTGTTTCTCAGACATCTTGATTACATCTGATCATATCTTTCCTTTTTGGAGTCTTTGGTAGATGCATAAGTTTTGTTACTTGTTTAAAAAAAAGAGAGAGAACAAAACTATATATACATACAGTATATATTTCAAATAGCTACTGGGAAAGTATTTGGTTTTCAGCAATATCTTTCACATTCTATCTGCCTAATTTTAGTCATATAAAATGTTGTAATTGGCCCAATTTACATCTCAGAATACAAATAAGAATAATTTTGCATGCTTCACTCATATCTCCTCAAATTCCTTTGTGTGTGTGGAAAGCACCCTTTTGTTTGCTTTTGCTTTCAATAGCTTGAGGTGTTTGAGGAGGCCTGCCTTTGCATGTTGAGGCCTCTTTGCCTATCTGAATGGTTCTCCTTAACTAATGACTGATGGGGGCTGGAGTAGTCAGCCCCAAGGCCCTTGTCTTGGCTCAGGACAACTCTAAAGTAGAGCTTATACTCCTGGATATCTCTGTGGAGGCAGGCTGAAGCTTCTAATCTGGAACATGGACTAAAATAGCTTGCCTACCCTTCCTCCTCCTGCTTCCCCTACTTACTTAATGGTTTCCCCAAGAAAACTCCTTATAAATCATTTGCACATAGATTCTCAAGTCAGTCTGTTTCTGCGTACTTGGCAGAAAGACAGTTAACCTTAAAATCACAAGTAAAATATGTCTCTTGCTTCATCTTTAATTTGATGGAAAATATATCTGAGTTTACACTTTGCACTCTGTACTAGTCAGTTTTGAGGTTTCATATTTGCCATTCAAGTAGTAACACAATTTCATGCATTGTATTTCATTCATAATTTATTAAGTAATATTTCTAATATGCACATGATTCAAAAGCCATAGCATTTTAAAGTCCCATTTCATCTATCCTATATAATAAAGAGCTAATCTGCATTGGTTGTCATGCCCTCGCACCCTTGCACTGGGGCTGGGGGACCCGAGGCTGGGCCCAGGAACCTGAGGCCGTGCCCCTGCCCTGGCGCCAGGGCTGGGGGACCTGAGGCTGGGGTGGGGGACCTGAGTCCGTGCCCCCCGCCCAGGTGCCAGGCCAGGGGATCTTTGGCTGAGCAGAGGGACTTGAACCCACGCCCCC
>NW_006296284.1:662994-667015 GCF_000327345.1 Myotis davidii
ACCCCCCAGCGGCTTGACGAGGGACCTGAGGCTGCACCCCCTCTCCTCCCCCGCCTGGCAGGGCTTGACAGGGGACCTGAGGTTGCACCCACCCCCCCAACCCTGTGGGGCTTGATGTTGGTGGGGCTGGTCAGTTCTGGGTCTCATGCGATTTTGAGGTGCACACAGGTGGGCGGGGACTTGACTCTGGGTCCTGCAGCATGTCCCAGACTCTGACAGGAGGGAGATTTTCATATACATTTTACTAATTTTCTTTCTTCTCTTTTCTTTTCTTTCTATTATAGAGAAAGGGAAAATAGCAATTTATTTCCTCTAATTATTATATTTTTTTAATATTTATTGAATAATTTCCTCTAATTAATTCCCTTTTAATGTTCATGAATTTCGTGCACCAGGCCACTAGTAGAGTTATAATACACAGGACCTGAGTGTAAAACATTACCAAAGATGTACCAGTGTATACTGCAGAGTGTGAACTTGCTTGTTCTCACTGAATTCTGTGTAAGAATGTGAAATTCTTTCAGACCTTTTGTCATTTTCAGAATTTTTGTATTCTTGAAATACAATGATAGTCCTATTAGCATTAATATAGCTAGATGGGTCTCTGATAAAAGCTACAAAAAATAAATATTGTTTTTTCCTTTAGAGAATTTTTTACATCGTATATGGCTACGGAGATGGTTCTTTAGAAAATAAGCAAGCAATTAGTTATTTGATATTGACTGAGCTCAAATATTTGAACCCAAGTCAGACTTAGTGGTGTTTTCCTAGGAGGACCAGGTACTGCTAGGATAAGCCAAACAAGAGAAAGAGGTGTTTTTTTTCTTTCTTTCTTTTTTTTTCTTTTTTTTTTTTTTTTAGCAGATGATCAAATGCTAAAAAGATAAAATAGAGATTATACACCTAAAAATCATTCCACTGCTATCACAGAGGACAGGGGTTTGAGCAGAGAGACAATGGGAAACAAAGAACAAGGGACAAGTGAATGAAATGAAGGGTGTTGAAAGTGCTTGGCCAGATAGAAGAGATATTTATTTTAATCTACTACAGTGGTCATAATACTGTAGTACGTACAACAAACTTGTTATGTAATTGGAAAGCACTCTTTTATAGGTTAACTCAATTTTTATTTTAAAACCTAAATTTCATTTCCCTTCCAAACGTCTGCACAAAATTTATGAAGTTTTTTCTACTGAGGCCACAAAGAAAGTCCCAATAAATTATAAAAATTCAAGATTGTATAAGTCATGCTTTGTATCATACAGTTATATTACTTTGCAAGGTAAATACCAAGATGTTAGTAACAATTACACAACTACTGTAAGAAATTTAAAAATATAAATTACCTACATTTCATTAATCCTCAAAAATACCAAATATTATCCATAATTTTATGAAATTTAATGTGAGGTCCTGGACCTTTACTATTCTTTCCCTTTCCAAAATGTTTCACTGTTACTATTTTTAATGAACTACTAAATGTTTGTAATATTTGTGTATAAGTCGGAGTTCTCCAGAGACACAGAACCCAGAGAATGTGTATAGGTATATACAAGACGAGCTTCATTATAAGAATCAGAGCACGCCGTTTAGGAGGCCAGGAGTCCCCCATTCTGCCCTCTGAAAGCTGAAGAACCAGAAAAGCTAGCGGTGTGGGTTTGTCCGAGTCCAAGGCACAAGGAGAACCAGGGGCAGCTGCTGTAGGCTCCGTTTCCAAGAGCCTCACGTTCTAGGGCAGGGAAATATGGGCATTCCAGCTCAAGAACACAGAAAGAAAATTAAATTTGCTCTCGCTTTGTCTTTCTGTTGTATTTGGTCCTCAACAGATTGGATGATATCCACCCATGTTTGTGAGAGTCCGTCTCTTCATTCAATCTATTAGAATCAGATGCTAACCTCTTCCAGAAATACCCTTATAGACGCATCCAGAAATACTATTTTCCCTGCTATCTGGACATCCCTGAGCCCAGTCAAATTGACACATAAAATGAACCATCACAATCTGTCCGAATATATCAGGATAATATAAGTAGGGGTCATCCTTGAACCACATATTGAACAGGAAGGCCAAAACATGAGTCCCCTGGTAGATCTGTCATATACAAATCAATAGCAAAAATGTATTAATGCCTCTCTAGTGCCCTTATAAGTATCGAGAACCAGGGCGAGGAAATGTGTCCTTGTCTAGTTGACATTAGAATACTGTTTATGCACAGTGCACATTTCTTTGTACTGTATTTACATAGCTTAATGGGGTTTTGAAAGGTCAGAGTCAGAGCTGTAGACATTTGGAACTGTGAATTACATAGAGAGGCATTGTGGAATTCTTAATTATATTATTAAAGGGTTTACCCAAGGTTAGTTTCTACCAAAAAAATAAATTGCTCTTGGTATACATTAATTTAAAACTTGGATTGTCACTTATTTTTTAGACTTCTATATCTGATGAGGAATTGCTATGTGCCAGATTCACATCAGATAAAAATCTGGTCCTCCCGCACCATCCTGTGTTTTCTGAAAGTGCATTTTACATCTTTCTTTCTCTAATTGGTGAATACCAAGAATTAGCATTGGAACAAGATGAATATGTTTTTTGAAAGTATTGTGGAAAGACTTTGGAAATGGAATGCTCACTGATCAAGATACTGATTAAATTTGTTTTGTTTTGTTACTTTTTTGTTTCTCATATGTATTTTAAAATAATCTCAGAAAGGGGCCACAGAAGTAATCAAAGTTCCAAGTGATTTAAAGAAAAATGACTATGCCAATGGGAGCTCTGCAGAGAGTTTGTAACAACAAACATTTCTTCAGTCACGGTGACTATTCTCCTTAATGTTGGTTTCTATAAGAGCACATGTGAGAATAGGGTTTCCTACTTTTAGATGAAACCACATTTATTCCCTGCTAGGAGAAGTTTGTTCTTCATCTAGAAATCTAATGAATTGGAAGAGAATAGGTAAATAAGTCAGAAAATGAGTCCTGACCAAGTAAGCTATTCCTTTGCAACTTTAATGGAAAGTGAATGTTTGAGAGGCAAATTAGTGCTCAAAACTGTTTTAAGCTTTAACAAGTTTTGCCTGACTGCTTTTGTGAAAATAAAACATAAGATATGTGGGCAACATTAGGCTGACCATTAGACTGAAAATATTTAGTTCAAGAATGAAATATTTATGAGCAGAAATTGTTAGATGATAATGATAATAAGGTAAACCATACAGTGCTAAAAAGATAGCTAATATTGCAAGATGAAAGGACCAAGTTCAAAGGCTTTGACAGGTTAAATTGAATGGGGTAAAATTGACCATATCTACTATATATAGTATTGGTTATAGGTCCAATAATATAACCATAAAGTAAAGATTTAGTGACCTGATTGACACAAGTTTGTATGAGTCCTGAGGTTTTCCATTGTTCTTGGATGCTGTTACTGAAACAATGTTACTGATTTGGTAACCTAAGCTCATGGCAGCCTACACTACATTAGTACTAGTATAAGTCCTTACATTAAATGGGAAAATCAATTCTCAAGGATCTGCACCACAGAGACACAGCATCTGACCTTTTGTTTGTAATTCTGAAAAGTTGCAGTTTATTTAGGAAAATACAGAGTGTTAGTGAAGTGTACAACATGATTCCATATTTGTATTTATTGTGAAGTGAACACCACAATAAGTCAAGTTGACATCTCTGACCATGCATAGTTACAGTTTTTTTTCCTGGTGATAAACTCTGATTCTTGATATATGAAAAGTGGTTGAATAAAATGCACTTGGTTGAGAAGGAACCACTTAAAGATTATACTAGGAGTACCGGTTAATAATGCTGATTTTGTAATCAAAGAAAACAAGATAATTTCAAGAGAAACATCAAAAGTGCTTTATTCAAAGTAATGTCCATCACTAGCTACACATTTCCCTCATCTTTCAGGTAATTTGTGGATACCGTCCCAATAGAACTTTCCTTGTTTTGAGGCAAACCATTCAGAGACCCAATTTTCCACTTCTTTGTACATTTTGAAATG
>NW_006296284.1:667075-676405 GCF_000327345.1 Myotis davidii
CCACTCTTTCTAAAAAAAAATGGAAAAAAAATCCTCAGGTGACTATCAACAACAACAAAAACAAAAAACACACCCACCTCTCTCAACCTTAATACCCACCGAATCTGCCATAGCTTGGCTATTGTTCTCTTCTATTGTCTGATTTTCTGTCCATTTGTCTTTCCCATTGCTTATAAAGGATCAGAAATTGTTTGCTGAGCAACGTTTAATCTTTTGGCAAGTTGTTTTTGAGTTTGACACACATCTTCATCCAATAATGCTTGTAATTGTTGGTCTTCAAACTTTTTTGGTTGACCTGGACGTTCTTTGTCTTTCACATCGAAATCATCACTTTTAAAGCGTTTAAACCAGCGTTCACAAGTTTCTTGAGATGGAGCATGTTCACCATAAGCTTCCCGAAGTATACAATACCTTTAAGGAGCACTTTTCTTCAAAATAAATTAACGAATTAAAACTTCCCACAAATGCTCTTTATTTGGCATGAAATTCGACATTTTTAAGCGTAAAAATATCTATGATGTTAACACCTTCAGAAAATTTGACAGATGAAGTTTTGAAGCTTGCTGTCACTACAATAAAATAGCATACAAATCAAATCGCATATATATCAACATATGCGTAATTCCATCTTTTGAAAAAAATCCGCATTATTAACCGGTACACCTAGTATATGAGTTGTATTATTACAGCAAAATAGTTTTCCCATATCTGCAAAACAGCATTAATAACTGGGCCTGCTTTGTAGGAAGGATTGTTGTTAGCATTAAAAGATATATGCAAAGCACAGTGAACCTTTCCTGGAATGTGTTACTCAATAAATTTTAGTTACTATTATTGTTGTTAACACAATTGCCACTAAATATTTGGAAAGAGGTTCATGTGCAAATGAATCAAGAACTCTAACTAGTTTCAGAGGCAGAACTATCAATGGTACATTCAGCTTTAACATGATTAAGATTAACTCAATATAAGACCTTAATATCGAAGTATCAGGGTCTTCCTAAGGAAACAATGGACTCCTATTCCCAGAGGATTTTTAAGAGCAGAAATTGGGGATCATGTATAAGGGAATCCTAGATCGAATGGGAGACTCAAGCAGATAATATATGAAGCCTCACTGCACATTTTCTGTTTGGGAAAATTAATATTTATAATATAGGTTATATTTTATTTATTGGTTATAAATCAATAAATCTGGGGAAAATAAATACAATAAAATATAGATTTTAATAATTTATATAAACTAATGCATACTGTGTCTAAAATATATTCTTCTTTGTTGTTAAAAAGCTATTAAGTTGATATTTTATGTAATATTTTAAGTAATATGGCTGTGAAGTAATTCGGATCTTTGGCCAAAGCAAAGCATAGATGACATTGAGAAAGCAATATTTCAGATTGTTGCAGTGAGGCCGAATGAAAAGTTTAGTTGACAAGGAGAGGAAATTCTAATTACTTATTCTTGGGTGGTTTGAGAAATCACCTATCAGAGAATCATCATATGTATAGACTAATAAAGGTCCAGTTTTCAGGTTCTTTGAAAAAATAATCATATATACACTTATTTCTCACAGGTTGACATTCCTGTGTGGGTACGTCAGAGAATTCCATTTAATAGTAAAACCATTTTTTCTTCACTTATTTAAAATTATTAATTTCCCCAGTGGGGTTATCAAGTAGAAATATATTCATTTGCATACATATTGTAAATGAAATATATTATAGCTTTAATTAGAGGGAAGAATTCCATTTTTAATAAGGAGGTCATAGGTCTGTAACCATAGTAAAAGAATAAAGCAATGAGCATTTGCTATATATAAACACCAATTCGTATATATAGGTAGTACTGCCTGTACACACACACACACACACACACACACACACACACAAATTGCCTATGTATAGCCAGAGAGGACTTCTGAATTACATTAATAGACTGCATATATAGTTTCTCTAGAAGGTTTCTGTAAAAAGTTTGTTACTCCTAATAAGTTTTAAATTCAAATGGGTTCATTGATAGAGAATTTTAAGATTCTTTCTAATCTCAAATTTTGTTTTCCTACCATCTCTAGGGCATAGGAGGCAGCCATGAGGTACCATTACAATGAAATAAAACAAATAGAAGATTATTATACCACAAAACTAATTTTTTTCATAGATGAAAAGCAGAAAAAAATAGTAGGTGAAGTTGCATTTTTAATTTATCTGTCAACTTAGATGAGCTTCTTTTTTTAAAAGCAATTAAGATGAAACCAGTGGCTTGGCACCACACACATTACAACCAATAAAAAGAAAATGAGCTAACTCCCTCAAAAGGGCATTACCCATTGTCTGATGGAGCTCTGTATAATGCTGTGCTCTGTGGAAATTTTAATAGCGTCACACGGGGAAGCAAACGAAGGGACAATAAAACCCTGTACCTTGTCTGTGCTTGAACCGTAACCTAGCATTGATCTCTTTGTGCTGCTATGCTAACGGCAGGTGCAATTATGAGATTGAACCTAATTTAACATGTGGACCCACCAAAGTAGAATGCCAGCCCAAATCAAGTTCACAGCCTGCATGTATTCTAAACTAATGCATTTCACTTTTGCATTTGAACAAGTATCTACCCTCACACTTTTGATGTCTACCTTGTCTTATGTAGCAAAATTTCAGGAGCTAATATGAGAATTACTGACATATTGAAGTATATTTGCATTGCTTATGCCCTCACAGATTTGTGCCTTTCCTTTGTGTTGCATGTGGACAGATGTTTAATTTGGGATGATTTCCAGTTTTTTTAAAAAAAGTACTCTTCATTTTGTAAAAAAAACAAAACAAAACAAAACTATACCATTAGAAATGAAGATATGGTTTGGATTAAAAAGTCCTTTTCAAATAATTCTTATTTTGTGGTAGAAGGAAGAATAGATATTGAAAATATAGGGAAAATTTGCCTGAAAGTAAGTTTTTATAATGGAAGACCCCTTACATTTGATAGCAGTTAGTCTTGTTTAAAACATAAATAATAGTTCTATTTTCCTTTTAAGTTTTTAGTTTGAAAAAATATTTAAAGGCTAGGATTAATTCAGTGAGGTCAATTACTATAAAACAAAAGTTTGAAAATTTTATTCAGAAAGGAGTTTGAACAATAATATTTCTTAGTAATAATTGAATTATCAGTATCAAAAACAAAAACTCAGAAAATGGCATGTAAATAAAATAATTAGAAAAAGCAAACAAATACTCAATTTAGTCAACACAGTCTATTCATATAAAGAGTGACTACAAAATATTGTAAACAACTTTGACATCTATAAGATTCCCAGTGAATTACTGAGAATTGTATTACTTTTCTTCATCACTGAACATTCACTTATGCACTCATTTAGTCAGTCAACAAGTCTTCATGCGATAGTTAACATACGTACTCTACCATAGTAGTTTGCAAAAGAATTGGCCTGAAATTTTCTGTTACATTGTCACACCTATTGCAGTATGACATTGTAGCTTTTCCTATCATTTGTTGGAATCTCTATTCTCCATTCCTGGAATCTGACATGGCAATGTAACTTGCATTGAATAAAAGAATGTGACATAAGCAATATTGTTCTCAGCACAGGATTCGGAAGGCCTTACACACAAGAGTCTCTCTGGGAAACCTGTCCAGTTACCACAGGGACAAGGCTGATCAAAATCCTGCCGGATATTGAGAATGACATGGCCCCGCCTACCCTGTCTCTAACCCCCCACCCCACCACGCACACACAGCATCCAGCCCTCCTGAGCACAGCTGCCTCATTGCCTGCAGACATGTGAATGAGCCCAGCTGCAATCTAAACAACTGTCTAGCTGTGTTCAGCCCTGGCTGACCCACAGACATGGAAGCTACAGGTTGTCCTCTTAAGCTGCCAAATTCCTGGAATGTTTATTTTGCACCAAAAGCTAACTGATAGTTCAGTCTTCCCAGGGAGCAGACAATGTAGATAATTTTACTTTTGTAGCTGGGTTTTACACACCCTCCTTGATATGTTTTTACTTTATGTAGCTAGGGTTATAATTTTAAAATTTAGCAAATAGATATTTGAGCTCTTCCCCATCCCCTCCTTTGGATTAAGTTTGATATAGACAAAGCATTGCTTCCTTCCAGAATTTCTCACCTCCAGAAGGAGTTTTCCTATTATAACAGGGACAAAAGGCACTATTTACATATGTAACTGAGAGCACGGCATGTGCTAGTCCACAATTCTGGGATAAGCTTAGCGATCGGTTTATATTTCTAGTTTAAGAGACTAGGGAATATTTATCTGTTTATATACCCTTCTACTTGTATTCATTAATTAAAATGTAGAATTAAAAATTCCATGCCACCTTTTTCAAAAAACAATACCAACATATGTCAAAATTATTACTGTGGCTTATTTTTACTTTATTCAATGACAAATTGAAAATTCTCTACTGTAGTTCTTTTAAAATCTATTTATCCCCATTTCCAAATTCTGTATATTGAGGAAAATCTTCATGTTTCTGAGAAAATGAAATTAGAAATAATAAGGCAAAATAGTGAAAGGTGAATTGAAATATGTTAAATAATTTCATATAAATTCTTGCAATCAGGTAGTAATTTTAATGGAAACGTTTAAATTCATCAATATTATTACAACAGTAGTGTACAGCAGAAGATATAAAATTTACAGCAGAGAAGAATTTGAACTTCATGAATATTTGAAGGGTAAGTTTCATAAAAAAAACTTATTGTAGCCCAACAGCGTGGCTCAGTTGGTGAGCATCATTCCGTGCACCAAGAGGTTGTTGGTTCGATTCCTGATTCCAAGTGGGGGCAGATATCCTGGTTGCTGGCTCAATCCTCAGTAGGGGGCGTACAGGAGGGAGCCAATCAATGATGATTCTCTTTCATCCATATTTCTATCTCTCTCTTCCTCTCTCAATAAAATCAATAAAAACATATAAAATATTTTTAGATATTTAAAAAATCTTATAGACAATCAAATTAAAATTATAAGAGAATAGTTGATTTTATTTTATTCTAACTGGTATTTCTCATAACTTACGTATTTATACATTGGTCTTTATATTATTGTTATAACTATTCAGTTAGTAATGTTAATTTCCTTGTGAGGTGCACTGCGGTTAATATAATTAATATTTTTTATTAAAGTATAGTTGGCAAACAATATTATATTAGCTTCAAGTGTACAGCATAGTGATATACCTTATGATGTGATCACAACGTAAGTCTAGTAAACATCTGTCACCATACAAAGTAATTATGATATTGACAGTATTCCCTGTGCTGTACATTACATCCCAGAAGCTTATTTATTGTACGACTGAACGTTTGAACCTCTTATTTCCCTTCACCTTTTTCACTTATCTTTCCCACCTTCTGGCAGCCATCAATTTTTTGTTATTGTTTTTTAATCCTCACCCAAGGATATGTTTATTGATTTGAGAGACCGAGAGAGAGAAAGAGAAATAAATATCAATTGGTTACCTCCTGTATACACCCCAACAGGGGACAGAACCCACAACCTAGGTATATGTCCTGACCAGGAATCCAACCCCAATCTTTTAGGTATATGGGATGATGCTCCTACCAACAGAGCCACACTGTTTGTTTGGCAACCATCTGTTTGGTTTTTGTATTTATGAGATTGTTTCAGTTTTATTTTGTTTGTTTATTTTTTAGATTCCACATATAAGTGAAATCACACTATATTTTGTCATTCTCTGCCTCACTCATGTCACTTAGCATAATACTCTCTAAGTCTATTCATGTTGTTACAAATGACAAAATGCCATTCTTTTTATTGCACAGTAATATTCATTGTGTGTGTGTGTGTCTCTCTGTGTGTATGTATCTCATCTTCTTTATTCATTCATCTATTGATGGATACCTACCTTGTTTCCATATCTTTGCTATTGTAAATAATGCTGCAGTGATCATAAGGGTGCTTATAAGTTAGTGTTTTCATTTTCATTAGATAAGTATAATAAAAACCTAATATGCTAAGTGTCCAGTTGTCCGGTTGGCTGTTCAATCAAAGTATAATATGCTAATGATATGCTAAGGCCACTCAAATGCTCACTATGACATGCACTGACCACCAGGGGGCAGATGCTCTGACTGGTAGGTCAGCTTGCGGCTGGGGCCGGCCAATTGGAACTGACCAAGACAGGCCAGACATGCCCTGGAGTCCTCCTGCAGTCTCTCCCCAGCTGGCCAACCTCCCGTGTCCCTCTCTGGCCCCTATTGTGCACCGGTGAAATCCCTCAGCCTGGCCTGTGCCCTCCTGCAATCTGGGACCCCTTGGGGGATGTCGGAGAGCCAGTTTCGACCTGATCCCTCAGGCCAGGCTAAGGGACCCCACTGGTGCATGAATTCATGCATCAGGCCTCTAGTTTTGTCTAGAAATGTAGAGGTACACATGCATTTATGTAATGAAGAAAGAGAACAAGTCTAAGTGGAAGGCATGGTCCTTCTCCTTATAGAAATATAGATAATATTTATTTCATTTGTTGATAGATGAACTAACTAATTATAATTAGATATAAAATATCTAAAATAGTCTCTGAGTTTAGCTTCTTACACAATGTCTTTGTTATCAGAGTCAGTTGGGATAATGTATAATGTAAGACATGTTCCATGTATTTAAATAAAAGTTGCATCATTAAAAAAAAACACAGGAGAGATCTTTCTAATTAGCTGAGTTTACTTAGACTCTTTACCTTCTGATTTAGATTCAATTTTAATTTATGTTGTGAGTCATATATTTATATTTTAAAATTATAAGAAAGATATATGAACACATTATGATTTTAAGCTATTTAGGAGGTTTTCAAAATTTGTAGTGCCTTTGCATTTTGAAAGCGTTCTTTTCATGCCATTTGGAGAAATATTAAGTTTCTAAAAGTTATTTGTCATAAAAAATAGAAACTAGAAATTGTGAGAAAGTAAATAGCCCTTTCTAGCAGTTTTAAAATTAAATGGTAGTGTCAATCTTTTTAAAAAAATATTTATTTTGAAAAAAGAAATTATTTTGGAGGTCAAATCCGAAGTGTTTACTTAATACAACAGTATTTGGAAATTTATATTTTATGACTATTGCTACAAGGTTCTAAGCATTATTCTTTTTTAAATATATATATTGATTTCAGAGAGGAAGGGCATAGGGAGAGGGAAAGAGAGAGAGAGAGAAACATCAGTAATGAGAGAGAATCCTTGATCAGCTATCTCCTGATCACCCTCCATGGGGAATTGAGCCCACAACCAAGGCCCCACATTTATACCCTGACTGGCAAATGAAATATTACCTCCGGGTTCATAGATCAATGCTCAACCATTGACCCACACCAACTGTGCAGCACTCTTCTTATTTAAGATTTTATAACCCAGAGTTTTAAGCTGTCATTTTTTTTATGTTTGAAGAAAAACATAGTTTTTCAAAAAGTTGCTCAAATGAAACTTTTTTTTGCTCTTGGAATAATATGATATCTTAGCCAGACATTAAACATAATTTAAAACAAAATTTATAAGTCTGGGACTAATTTACACTGTCATTTATTTTATAAATAGTTTTATAAACTATTAGATATGAATATTCTTAGTAGTGTAATATATTGATTTAGATTCTCAAAAAAATTTGTAGGTCAAAGTTGGACAATATACCCTTAATTCCAGACAATCTTTAGTCAATTCTCTAAAACACAAAGACATATTCTTTGTCTCTTTTTTGTCAGTTATCTTTCCTAAATTTTTATTTTTTAAAATATATTTTATTGATTTTTTACAGAGAGGAAGGGAGAGGGATAGAGAGAGTTAGAAACATCGATGAGAGAGAAACATCAATCAGCTGCCTCCTGCACACCCCCTACTGGGGATGTGCTCGCAACCAAGGTACATGCCCTTGACTGGAATGGAACCTGGGACTCTTGAGTCCACAGGCCAACGCTCTATCCACTGAGCCAAATCGGTTAGGGCTTTCCTAAATTTTTAAAAGAAGAACATTTTATTAGATTTTTTGGAAAAAATTAAAGTTGGATATATGTGAGTAATACCCTTTGGGGGCAAAAGGACATGAATTCAAAGAACTAATAATATCTGTAGTGCAACAACTATTCGCCTGGGACAGTGATAGGTAGTTTTATGAGACATTTATGATGTGGGTCAATGGATGAAGAATAAGAGGTAAAAAACAGTATATAGGGATTGAGGTCAATGACTAATCTCCATTTTAAAATCCTTTTTCTGATATTTATTTCCTCTATTTTTGTTTTGATATCTTCAAATCATTTATGTTGAAACAAAGCTCTATTCATGATTAATAACCTTGAAAAACTGCTAGTCATTCAAACCGGCCTAAATTTCAGATTTTATTACATCGCAACTTTTTCTTGATCTGTATAAACAAAATGAAAATAACTGATGATGGCTTTGGTGTACACTTTTGTAATGATAAGATAAATAATTATATGTAATAATAATGTTGTCAATAATGATGATGGTTTCAGGCAGAAAGTTTGGTCTTTGAATAACAAAAGATTGTAATTGTAAGTAAAACAATGGAAGGGAATCTCTTTGACAGACTGCTGTTTTTCTGCTTCCTAATATCTATTCCAAAGCCTATTTTGTAATGCCACCTGTACTCGTTTGTAAATATTCAGGCTAAAATCACATTTTGTTGTCAAAAACAGGGTAATGGCTTGCACCTGGACTAAAAAAAAATTCACTAAGACCTTGCTGGGGAGGAATTCAGCCTATGAGGGGGAGGCTTGTTTACTGTCTCCTCACCAGGCCTGTGGTTACTATGCCCCTTGGAACAGGAGAAATCCCCCCTTCATGATGATCCACCCAACACTTACATGGTAAAAAAAAGTCTCATTGAGAAACCAAGATGGCAGCATAGGTAAACACTGGAAATTGCTGCCTCACACAACCACTTCAAAAATACAACTAAAAGACAAAACAGACGTCATCCAGAACCACAGGAAGGCTGGCTGAGTGGAAATTCTACAACTAGAAGGAAAGAGAAAAGCACACTGAGACTCAGAGGAGGTGCGGAAGTAAAGTGCAGAGGTACAGAGGCAAGCGGAAAGGGCTGGCAACTGAGGACGCGGCTGTCTTGTTCAATAGGGAGGGAGTCTGTCTCAAGCTCCTGACTGCTCTGAACTCCAGTTCTGGGCAAGTCTCTGGGGACCCAGACTCATACGGGGAGAAACTGGACTGTCTGGGAGCGAACTCGGAACTCGAGGGCAGCTTTCTCTCAGAGGTGCTTGCAGGGATTACCCTGGCCACTGAGACCTGAGGATCAGCCATAGCAGCTTGCT
>NW_006296284.1:677590-678031 GCF_000327345.1 Myotis davidii
ATCCCTTCCACAAAGGAGTTCATCACCACCAAACCAGTATTATATGAAATGCTGAAAGGTATCCTTTAAGAAGAGGAAGAAGAAAAGGTAAAGATACAAATTATGAACAACAAATATACATCTATCAACAAGTGAATCTAAAAATCAAGTGAATAAATAATCTGATGAACAGAATAAACTGGTGAATATAATAGAATCATGGGCATAGAAAGGGAGTGGACTGACTATTCTCGGGGGGCAGGGAGGAAGGGGTGTGGGGGGTGTGGGAAGAGACTGAATATTTTACCTGTTTCCTCGGATGAGGACAGTGGGGGTGGTAAGGACAGAGGGTGGGGTGGGCACTGGGTGGAGGGGAGCTATGGGGGGAAGAAAGAGGAACAACTGTAATAATCTGAACAATAAAGATTTAATTTTAAAGAAAAAAAACCAAAGTTTGCAAAT
>NW_006296284.1:678044-679292 GCF_000327345.1 Myotis davidii
CTCATTTTTTCATTTCAGTCTACCTACTGGAATTTATCATATTCAATGACTTGGCAACACCGCCATTATCCCCTCTCCCCTTCCCCTAACAATAAAGGAAAAACATGCTTCAATGCAGTTTAACTCAAGATCCAAGGTCTTTATAAGTATGATAGTAAATATGAAACCGAAAATCAGAAATGTTTCTTTCAATGACTGAATTACTGTGTGTTACTTTTTGTTGTTTTCCTTTTGCATGTTTCAGAGTGAAAATGCAATTATCCAGGTGATTGTTCTGTGGGAGGAATGTTTTAGGCAGGAATGGGTGTTTGACCAAAATTTCCCAAGGGACTCAAACCCAGAGGGAGCAAATCAGTCTCCATGATATTTTAACTTTCGGAGCTGTTATGGAATGTTCTTTTATTGTTGCAACTTGTGGAGTCCAATAAGCTGACTAATAATGGTAGTCATCTCCGAATAGCTCAAGTGGGAGCAGTTGTTTTTCATGGATTCCCAAGTAAAATTCTGTAGTTATGAGCTGCTCCATTCTGAGTGTGCATGTGGAGTTACCAGTACTGGGTTTTAGCAGAGAATTGATTATTCTTATAAGAAACAATGAAAGTATAGATGAGAGCATTCCCAAAGAAGTTTAAAAACCAAACTTCCCAGTCACCTTTTCTCTTTTCCTTTGTTATAAAGCTGCTTTTGATACCAGTGATTAGAACAAAAGGAATAAAACGAACCAACTTGATTGCATTAACTGGCATCCAAGCTGGGGGAAACACAGGAGGAACGGGGAATGTTACTTTATGAAAACACAAAATCAACATATCAGAAAAATATTCCAAGAATTTAGAGATTAAGATGTGCTGGAAATTGCAGGCATGCTTTTAAAGTACTGCTCTTTATAATGTTGGCTTTGTGTTTTATTTGAAAAAGAAATTTTAATACCAGTTTTCCACCATAACATTTGTGCCTGCAGTAAATTATGACAAACCATGGAGGAGCATTGATTAATCCATGCTTAAGGGTCCAATTCTGCTTTCTATGTTCTAGGACCACATGGAGTCTACAGATGGTACGGAATGAAGCAGGCTTCAATTACTGGTGAGAGCTATCAACAGGGAGATTATAGTCTTCTAACCTTATATTGCCTATTCTGAACTGAATTATTTACAAGTTATGATACTTAATAAAATAGCACCTACTGGGATGAGACCAATTTATCATATTCTCTTCTTCCTTAGCATTCAGATTTTTTTATTCAGT
>NW_006296284.1:679376-686129 GCF_000327345.1 Myotis davidii
TGACCAATTAAATGTTTAAATAAGTTATTAGACAGATTGCCAACTTATGTTCAAGGCATTATACCAAATATGGGTATATAGTGAAAGCATAATATTATAAACCTCAAATGATAATCAAATGAAGTTTTTGTAAAATATCCATATCCTTAAATTTTTTGTGGTGTCTTCATTTAAGGCATAATTATCTTTCTGGATGGGCTTTCAGGAACAATGGTATTCAGGATGTAAATATTAAAATTTTTTATGAATAAGTAGATTGGTTTATGGCCAAGATATTAACTACTATATCTATAAAATGAGATTAATAGCTATGGGATATATAATATGTGTTGCATATAAATACAGTATATTATTATTTGTGCATTATTAGTTAAGAATAATGATAAAAATACCTTGAGTAGTATTATTTAAGCTTGATGTATATATTTGCCACTCCTTATTATATCAGCTCATTTACATATTAAGATTTCCTGCCTGTAAATAAAAGGCACTTTAATTTGCAAAGCTACTTAAGATGTTAAAATATGAAATAAGCAATAGCATTTACTAGTATAGAGCAATATATTACAACATAAAATTCCTCATAAGCTATTTGTGTACACAGATAGTGTTCCTATAGTCTGTCATTTCTGGGGCATCACTATTAGTTTATTTTGCCCAAGAGATACTTTTGATAATAAGAATATGGGTTGCTTTTCATTTAATAATGCCCAGTAATACTTTGTCCATTTGAATCAACCATCTGGCCTACTTAAGTCTTCAAGGGCAAAACTCAGTTTCCAAACCATATATATCCTAACAGATCATTAATATTGATACGTGGTATAATATTTGGGGAAAATTTTAATGATCCCCACTGGATGTCCTAATGATTTCTAACAACATGCTGTCACAGATAAAATAAACATAACTGGTCTCAGTCATTATTTTAGAATTGGATACATAGAGGGTTCCTGAGTTTTCCTTAGATTAATAAGATATATGGATAATTTTAGATATCTTGCCATGTGACTTATTGGTTATCTTGCTTTGGTCATTTTATGTAATCTTAATAAGGACCAGTTTACTCTTCTAGAGAGAAATAGTTATGAGCATAAATGTGATGTCTGTGGCACTTAGGAAGCATTTCCTGTACTCTGTCTGCTGTTATTACACACTAATTAGAAAACACACTGGAAAACAATGGCACATAATCAAAGTAACAGACAAATCAAAAGGCTGTGCTCTTTCGTTTTGGTAGGCATTATGTGTTTGTCTAGCTGTTCTCTATAATAATAAAAGCATAATATGCTAATTAGACTGGACATCCTTCCGGACGACCTTCCGGATGAAGCCAGGCTGCAGCCTCAGTATCCAGTCAGCCGCTGCAGCTGCAAAGGCCTACTCTTGCATGAATTTCATGCATCGGGCCTCGAGTATACCTACATTTGTCTATGGATATTTTGCTTTGAGAAATTCACCATTACTTTTCTTTCTTTGAATAGATGCCAACAGATGAGAGAAGGTAGTATCCTGTGTGCCAAAGTTATTACTGGGCATTATTAAATGATTCCAAGGACACATCATATCTGGGTCATTAAGAGCAAATGATATGTTCCTTTCAATCCATATCACCAAATGACACAGAGATGGTGTGAAACTGGCCCACTGTAGTCTTGCACCATCTGCGCCTGTGGTATGGCTTCGCCCACCTGCAGTGAACAATAAAAAACCCAACACAGAAACTTTGGTACTCAGATCTGCATACATGGGTGCTAAATAAATTATAAAAATTATGAAGTAAAGAAGTAAAAGAAGTAAAATCAGAAATTCCATCTGTCCTATGGCCAGAGTAAATTCCATACACTTTTCCTCTCATTATGTTACTTGTTACATTTAAGAGATGGTTTTCTGAGTGGCATCAAACCCTGTACATATCTGCCTTGATTGTAGGCAAAGAAATGTGACCTCAATGTATATAAATTTGCTTAATTAAAATATATGATTGGTTTAAAATAAAGATTTACTTCTCATGTATTTGACTCTATTTTGAAAAGATCTGCAGAAAATTCAAGGTTTGACACTACAATATATTCTCTTCCCACAAATGGGAATGTTTATTCACTCCTTTTTTCTCTCCAACCTTGGCACAAGGTGTAAAAAATAATTGTTTCTACATTCTATTGCCATCTGTTGTGTGGCATTAAGATCAACTGCCCTTTTTTTCTGGTGCTTTTTAAGGTTTTACATTGGCACTCAGGTCATACCATCTGATTTTGCGGCTCTGTGCCCGTAGGTGGACATCTGGAATAGTTGGCTTACATAAGTTGGTGTTTGTTGCTAGTTCTGGTAGGGATATTTTTCTCAATGATTATTTCTGTAGATTATCTATTGGAGTGAATTGATTTTATTCCAGTAAAATACCTTCCATTGCACTTGCTTTTAAAGCCATCCAGTCTCTTGTGTAAGATTTTGGTTTCTTTCCAGTTCTTGCAGCTGTAGGTTAGTAACACGATTACATTTGAGCTGAATATCTTCAGTTTTATATCCATGATTTTGGGGGTGGTTTTGTAGACTCCTCACAAATCATTAAGGAAATAGTTTCTCCTTTAGTCTGAACAGTGTTTATGCTATGGCTCTATAATATCAAGTGATTTAAGTTCCAGATTGATGTTCATTTTGGGTCTGAAGAGTGGTTGGCATAATCAAGAGATTTATAAGGTAGTTGGATTTTGTGACTCTTTTGCTAAATTTAACATTGTTGGATTTTCTCTGTAGGTTGCTTCAAATGCAATATTTGATTATACAAGGCTTATCTGTATTTCTGTGAATGCTCTCCTCATCCATGTCAACATAAAACAAGAATATCCTCCATTTGAACATTTGAAAATAAGTGAACTTAGAGATTCCTTGTAGAAACACAAGGCAACAGAATGAGAACAGGCCTTTGCTACCACAGATCCAACAGGAGGGAAGTGTAGTTTCAAGAAAGCCCAGGTAAAGGAAGGTTTCAAGAAAAAACATTTGAGAAAATTAATTTTTTAATCATTAACTATGTTTATTTGTTTCAAAATAGAGTAATGTCATTCTAGAACATTCTAAATAATCAGGAAACTATTATTCCCTCAGTATCCACAAATGAGATTTCTTTCTTTTAAAATATATTAGCTACATTGGACCACATCTGAAATAAAAGTATAACTATTTGGCTCAGAGCAGTGCCTGAATACAAGCTGATTTATCAATTTCTCTGCTGTGAATTTCCCAAAACAAATTGATCCCACATAAAAGGAACAGAGATTTTTCTATTGACAGGGTATCTTAACATTCTTGCTCAGCTATCATGATTTGCACTCTTTATCTTATATGGAGCTCATATTGTGCTAAATTCTTGAATGTGACTGGTAGTATACCATTCATTCTGTCTCAGTATTTTGTTTTCCGCCTATATTAGTCTTCTCCTGCAAGTTAAATAAATGATTTCTATTGTTTAAAAAGCCATGTTTACCCCTTCAGTATGTACTTCAAAATAACAGTGATTCAACCCTATATATATCACTAGGAAATCCCAGAAAGAAATCATCAACCGCTTTTATCATTTTAAAGAAATTGTATGTAGATAGCTTTAAATTAGAGTTCTTATAATGATTTCAAGTCTTTTTAGGTGTTTTTATTTACCCAAAATAAGAACTCGACATTTATGGTTTTCATTGCTATTTTTTCAGGCTTGAGGAGAGGAATATTGTCAAAAAGCCTTCTTTTCCATTTTATTTCACTTCTAATTTATATGCTAAACTTATGAATTGAATGAATCTTTATAGCATTCATTATTAAAAGTAAAAAATTTACAAATGTAGAATTCTTCAAGAAAAAGGTATGTATGTTTTGCCTAATCAGAACACTGCTTCATCCCAGATACTTCTTGAAAATATGAAAAAATAAAGATCTTAGAATCTAGTGGTTATTGTGATCATCACACTAGCAATCACTGGTGAGATAAAGAGACAGAAACTAATTAAATTTTTATCACAATAGTAATTTCAGAAATGGTTAATTGATTGCTATTGCCACACTCAAGGAGATGTTTGATTATTCAAGAGCTGGAATAAAATTTCCACAAGTTTTTCAGGAAAAGCTAACTTAAATTTAATTAAAATATACAGCATCAAATGACTATTTTTGAAATCAGACCTCTGTAAGTCTCAAAATGTTTAATAGATAAATGTGAATTCAGAATTAAAATAAAACCAACGATGATAATCTGTATAATCCTAGGTACCAAATTATAAGGAAAAACATTGTTCACATTGTTACTTTCACCTGTTGAATAAATGAATAGAAGGCATTTGAGGTGAAACTTTAATTATAAGGAGGATTCTGTTATATGGAATAGAATTTTTAGACAAAGTTGGGTAGTAAGCATTTCTGAATCTAGAGGGATGATGAGAAAAATGAAGCACAAAAATAATTTGGTAGTTAGAAGGATTAAGTAAAAAAATATAGGGTATCCCAAAAACATGTGTACACACTTTAACAGTTAATTGCTCAATTGATGTTTCTTCTTTTCAGCCAGACCAAGCTTTGATGAAAGGAAATTCATCCTAAAATGCTACTAGACATGGAAATACAAACACTGCCTTTATAATTATTCAATGGTCCCCCAAATATATGCACATTTTGTATACACACTTTAACAGCTGATAACTCACCTAATTTTCAGGTTTAACAGATTTGAAATAATGGGTCAAGCCAGACTAAGCTTTGAACAAAGACAATTTATCCACTAGACTTGTATATGGTGATACACTAAAGATAAAGTTTATGGTAAAAAACTGGCAACAGTTGACAAATTGACGGCACACAAATACTGAACAAAATCATTCTTTATTTTATTTTTTTTATTGCTTAGAGTATTACAAAGGGTTTTACATATGTGTCCTTCCCCCCCGCCTTCCGCCCTTGATATTTTATTTTTTAACTGTATTTTATTTCAAAGAGGAAAGGAGAGGGAGAGACAGAAACATCAATGATGAGAGAGAATCATCAATCAGTTGCCTCCTGCACTCCCCCTACTGAGAATCCAGTCCACAACCTGGGCATGTGCCCTGACTGTAATCATACTGTGACCTCCTGGTTCATGAGTCAAAACTTAACCACTGAGCTATACTGGTTGGGCTAAATGAAATGATTCTTGATGTTTGCAGTTCCATTGCTACATGTTATCAACAGTGCCTGGACCAGATTGGTCTTCAGTTTGAAAACAGGCCTTGACAAAAAATTATTCATTTCTGTCGATTCGTTTAAATTTTGAAAATGAACTGTATGTTAATAAACACTGACTTAATTATTATTAAAAGTGTGGCCCTAACCGGTTGGGCTCAGTGGCTAGAGCATTGACCTGTGGACTAAAGAGTCCCAGATTCGATTCCGCTCAAGGGCATATACCTTGGTTGTGGGCACATCCCCAGTAGGGGGTGTGCAGGAGGCAGCTTATCGATGTTTCTCTCTCATAGATGTTTCTAACTCTCTATTCCTCTCCCTTCCTCTCTGTAAAAAATCAATAAAATATATTTTAAAAAAAGAATCAAAACATTCCTGTACCATCTATTCCCTTTCTCTAAAAACAAAACAAAACAAACAAAACAAAAATGGGTGTATACATTTTTTGGGGGACACCTATATATAAAAGTTATTTCTAGCTCTTAATATGGATATAGGTGACAAGGGGCAGTTTTCCCAGTGTATACAAATTATTTAATACATTAGTACAGGGGGAAAGTGGTCGATTAAAACACTCAGAATTGAAACACTACATAGATGAGGCAGTTGCAAAAGGAGTGTAGTGTCTCATGAACCATAATAATTTGCTCTAACTCAAAATTTAACGATATTCTACATATCAGATGTTTAAGAATCTTATTATTTTGACAAAGACTATTAAACATTTACTTGACTTATTTTGTAGAGATACCAGGAGAGGGAGATCAATATAGCTTATCTTTTAGGTTCGCTTTTTCATCAAACTGTGACCCACGTTGGTGATATTACTTCTCAGAAATGCCGCCCTCACTATTCTGGCACCACAGACTCTTCCAGGCTGTGCTGCTCCTAGTAATTTATAAGCTAAATTAATGGGCCCTACAAAACTATCAGGCCAATTTATGTGTGGTTTTAAGCTAGTACCTCAGTCTGGTTTGTTAAGTAGCTTCTAAAATATAGGTTTTATTACTATTTAGGTATGGCAAGGCTGAAAGATCAGGAGAGGACTGCCACTGAAAAGACTGTTATACACACAGTTCCCAAGAGGCGGGCAGTCCATGCCATGGAAGGCCACACAGCGAAGCAGCAGGGTCTGCAGGAGGTAGAAGGAACAGAGAAAAGTCTGGGAAAGAGGCTTGACTGTGGCCCCTCAGGAAGCAGTGGGTAGGGTAAGCAGGTTTAAGAGTGGCTAATTGGAACAATTCCTTGGGCTCTGCAGCAAAGATGTCATTCTTAGTTGTCTGTTACCTGGCCCTAGAGTGATCAGATCAGAGGGATGGTGGCTCTCTCTGTGTTTGGGAGTGTGGACATTGGATTGCTTAATTTGCATTTGAAAAGCACAGTCAAGGGTGAGTTATTAAAATCTCTACGAATTGGCTAGCAACCCCTCCAAGGACAGACAGCAGGACCCCAGATGGCAGAGCATAAAAATGCAGAAAAATAAACACTTATGGTCAATAGAGGACCAAGAGCTAACCAGAAATATATATATATATATATATATATTATAATTAT
>NW_006296284.1:686235-688093 GCF_000327345.1 Myotis davidii
ATATATGTAATTTTATATATAATTTATAATAACTTATAGGTTATAATGTATAAATAATTATGTTATGACTTATATATGTATACTTTTTTTCCCCCAGAAGTGTTGATGTAATGAAACCTCGCACTTAGTCATGTAGATTTAGGGTTGTGGGGCAGGCAAAAACTGGTAGAACAAAGGCAAAATGCCTGATGGCATTTGAGTTGGCTGGGGATGATAGCTTAAAGGAAAGTAAGTTTAGATGTTATTGGAAGCGAGAGGCTAAGGTAAACTTGTATAGTGGTAGAAAGTTTCACAACAGTTGCCTGTAGTGATATGGAAACAAAATATAACTAATGAACTGATGACCTAACTGAGGAAATTTCTGGCAGAGTGATGAAGGTTCTTGACTCCGATTCCTCCTCCACCTCCACCTCCTCCTTCTTTTTTCTTTCCTTACCGCCTATTGTTAAATTCAAGAAGAAAAATATGAGCTAAGAAATACAAATGAACAAGTATTTGGTGGTTTGAAAATAAACTTGTTCCTTTCCCCCAGCCTCTCCAGATGGAAACAGTAGTAAGTTTAAGAAATTTAAGAAAGAGTCTGTCAATATCTATACTAATAATAGACTAGGTGGCATCATGCCTCACGTTGTCACAAGATGGCTGTCACAAGATGGCCATCACAAGATGGCGGCACACAGCAGAGGGGCCTGGGGGTCCCACGGCTCTGGGCAGCATGAAGAAGGCCAGTCCCAGTGTCTCTGCCGCCTTGTGTGGAGGAGGCAGGTCCCAGTGGAGGAGGTGAGTCGCATCAGGGGAGGGCAGTTGTGAGCTATCAGGCTGGCAGGGGAGCAGTTAGGGGGTGATCAGGCTGGCAGGCAGAAGCGATTAGGGGCAATCAGACAGGCAGGCAGGCAAGTGGTTAGGAGCCAGCAGTCCCAGATTGTGAGAGGGATCCCATATTGGAGAGGGTGCAGGTGGGGCTGAGGGACAACCCCCCCCCAGCCCTCCACGCACAAATTTCATGCACCGGGCTTCTAGTATTGTCATAAAAACATGATCTATAGATGAAGACAAGGATGCAACTATATAACCCTTTGTTAAGAGTTCAGAGGTTTTTAAAGTAGTACTAATCAGACAAAAACTCCTTTTAGTATCTCAGAGATTCTTTCTGTTGAAAAATGAGGCTTCTAAGACTCTAAGGACATTGCCCTAAAATACCCTTATAGAAAAATCACAATACAGAAAGTCTTATTTCAAGGAGATCAATGAGTATGAATTTTATCTAATGGAGTAAACAACAATAAGATTTATAAGAAATCCATAGACTCTTTAAGAGAATAATATTGGTGGAAACACTGCCAGCTTAGACTAAAAGACAGGTAGTGTCCAATAAAAAAGAAGTCTCTGGATTCTCAAACTTCTGAGGAAGGAAATAAGCTGAAACAAACAAACAAACAAATTCATCTGCAAACACCAACAATTTTTCTTTTTGTGGCAAATGGAGAATAACGTAGAGGATGATACCAAAACCCCAGAAAACAAAGCCAACATCTCTGGAGAATCAATTATGGTAATGTGCACCCACCTGAAATTAAAATTTCTGTGGATCTGTGATTCCTTTTTTTAAAAATATTTTTCTCCCTTTTTCACAGAAAAAATCTACAGCAACCATGTTGTGTTGGGGTTGAGGGAGGGGCATATAACTTTTCTGTTTAGTTAACAGCTCTTCATATCATTAGGAACTATTATCTAGAAGTTATACTACACAAATGCACTTGAGGTGCTTGACCTATAAGTGGACCTGATTTACATGATGAGATCCTAAGCCTCTATCCTAAAGCGAATGCCATAATGGGATAAGACTTTGGGAGACCCT
>NW_006296284.1:688179-691175 GCF_000327345.1 Myotis davidii
TTGCATATGAGGGTACGAATTGTTATGAACAGAGGTAGACTGTGGTAGATTATAGTGTCAGAAAATGGTCTCAGCAACATTTCTAATCCTACATGGTCTTCCAGAAGCTTGTCTATCATTGTTTAAGCTACTAAATAGGGAATTATTTTTGTAGTTTAATGAACTGGAGCTGAATAATTCTTTCAACATAAATAAAAATTCTCAACTCTATCCTTAAAATAATGTTTGCAAATGTGTAGATTAAAAAAAATATTTTGGTCGCTGGTTATAGGGTTTTAACTAATATTTGCGAACTTTCATATTGTGCAATTGCTGGATCCAGGATTCAAATCTAAGCAATCTTTTTTCAGAGGCTAAGCTCTTAGTAACTAAGCTGTGATGTTTGTCATTGTTGAATACCTCTTGTATATCTGGCACTCTACTAATCTGCAAACAAAGAAAAAGAAACTTATTATCAGTATCATCATCTTTAACAATTGGGGAAACAACTACACAGAAAAGTACGTTAATTTGTTCAAAGCCACACAGTATGTGAGTGGAAAAACTAGGTCCTGAACCCAGAGAGTCAAGCTTTAGAACCATTGGTTTTAAATAATGTATATACAGCTACTAATGATTTAGCTTTCTTGTCTATTTTCCCCCCAGCAGATCTCAAATTCATTATTTTCTCTTCAGAAAACAAAGTAAATAGAAAAATACAACTAGAGGAGTACAACTCAATGTCACCATATTATTTTCCCTCATCATTGATCCTGCCCTCGTGTTCAGAGATAGTTTACAAAAATGGCCTTTTTACAGGAGGCCCATTTTTTTTTAAGATTTCTGCATAGTTTGATAACCATTTAGACTGTGATAAATGTAAATAGGCAGATATTCTGGCAATTATGTGAAAATAGGTCATGATTACATTTAATACATTTTTTTTTCTGAATTGCTATTCAGATTACCTTTTTCTGTGCTTTTTTCTCATGTTCTTCATAAAATTGGTTTGTTGTTGTTTTTCAAAACACATTTCTTAACTGCTCCACTAGTCTGTAAAATTCTTTCATTAACCATAGTATCCAGAATGTAAAATTTCAATATAGATTTGATAAAGGACTGGATTAATTCATGGTCAAGCTATCAATGACCATATCTATAAAGTGGGGTTAATATCTCTAGAAATGAAATCTATACTAATAATAGACTAGGGCCGTCACGACCAGATGGACGACTGATCACCATGAGGGGACCTCGCCTGGATCAGGGGTGTGGCCGGCCTTCAAACCGCCAGTGGCCTCTCCCCCAGGCCCGCCCAGCACCCCAGCGGGGGTCCCCGCCACAATCCGGGGTGCTGCTGGCCTGCAGACTGCTGGCGGCCCCTCGCCCAGGCGGGGCGGCGCTGGGGGCTGGGCATGTGCGTTGCAATCTTCTAAAAATAAAGAAAGGGCGGCTTCTGGAAGTGCGGTCACCGAGGCGCAGCTCCAGGCAGGCCCAGGGCCCCCCGCCAGGCGCGGGAAAGCGAAGTCCAGGCGGGAGCGGCCCAAGCGCATGTGGCCGGGTGGCCTTGGGGGCGGTGCCGATGGACGGACCGCGCTGGACGGCGCCGCGGGCTGCGTGGAGGGCCGCAGAGGCACGAAGCTGTTAGGGCAGTGGCCCGCGGGGTGCCAGGTCCTCAGGCGCCACCGGGCAGCGTGGCCATCCAGAGTGGGAGGAAAAGCCCCTCTTTCCGGGAGAACGCGGACGGTTTAATCGTGCATAGAGAAAGGGCTGCGGCACCGACATGGCTCTGTGCGCTCCCCCAGCTGCCTGTCGGTGCCGACCGCAGGCTTCGCTGTGGGGCGTAGACCCGGACGTGGGCCAGGACGTGGCCCTGGCAGCCGGACTCATCCCCGGCATCGCCTCCACATCATGGCTTCACCACGTCACCCGCAAGTGCCCATCGCTGCTGGTCTGTGGGTGAGCCGGCACCGAGCGCGCTCCGGGCAGCGCTCTCTGTGTTTCGGTTGCAAGGACACCGTATGTGGTGGGCGCTGTTGATTCCTTAAGGTTGGAACGGGGCAGCCTGAACTTGCTTATGACGCGATCTTTTCTCCGCATTTTACCGCACAGTCTTCTCGGGTTCAGGGAACCGCGGCCACCGGAGCACCAGCGTGGCCCTCCCACACAGCCAGACTCCACCACCAAGCACAGAATGCCAAAGCCCAACGGAACCAGTCGCTCCAGTTCACAAACTGGAGCGGAAACAAGAAAACAGTGACACTTGTTGGACCTCAACTGGGAGGTCTGTCTGCAGGGTTCCTGGACCCTGGCCGTGGCCCAGTGGCCGAGGGAGCTCTGCAAGCCCTGATTCTGGAGATACGGATCTGAGCAAGTAGGCAGGTGCACAAAGGTGAAGGCGAAAATAGCAAGGTTAGACTGTATGTGTGTGTGCATTTATACACATATATGCCCATTTCCCCCAATCTTTTTCTGAGCTGTTGGAGAGCATGATCTACACATGACAGGATGCCTGGATACTCCCCTGTGTATTTTCCAGAAGCAGACACTCCTACATAACAATTCTCCACCCAAGCATGTGAGGAAATCTCCATTCAAATGGTATTAAGGTTCAATCCACAGACCCCATTTGAATTCTGACAACTGTGTCAACAATGTTTCCCACTCCCGCCCCCAGGATCCCATCCACCTAGAAGGGGCCCTCTGTCATTCCTGTCCCTGACAGTTTTTCAGTTTTAATTAAAAAATCATAGACTTTTGCCCTAAGAATGAATGAATGAATGAATGAATGAATAAATAAATAAATAAATATATAAAAATAAAGAAAGACCCGCTGGTGCTCCGAGTTCGGAGCCAGCAGTCCTGGATTGTGAGAGGGATGTCTGACTACTAGATATCCCTTGAGGGGTCCCTACTTGGAGAGGGTGCAGGCTGGGCTGAGGGACACCTGCCCTCACCTGCCCTGTACATGAATTTCATGCACCAAGACACTAGTGTGTGTGTGTGTGTGTGTGTGT
>NW_006296284.1:691382-696675 GCF_000327345.1 Myotis davidii
ATGAATTAAAGGGCCCAAATCATGCCAGGAAAACATGCCCCAAACCATTAACACTGCCCCCACCAGCTTGATGGGTTGTACTCATGCATGTGAGGTGCATGCTTTCATGCTGTTTCCGCCAAATTCTCACTGCCATCTGCATGATGCAACTGGAAACGTGATTCATCAGACCACATGACTTTTTTCCAGTGCTCAACTGTCCAATCCTTGTGTTCCTGTGTGAATTGGAGACATTTTATCTTGGAAACTGCAGACAGCATAAATATGTTAGAACAGTATATATAAAGTACTTTTAGTCTAGGTATTGTTCTAATTGCTTTATAAATTTTAACACATCTACACTAATAAAAGACAAAGATGTTAATTGACAATACCTTTGCTACACCCATCAGGCAATCAGAAGAGTATGCAAATTAACCCAACAAAGATGGCCGTTAAATTTGCATACTTCAGGTGCAGCGGCACAGTGCAATTTGTCCGCGCCGCCCCACCACCAGGCGCTGCCCACCCCACTGCCCACCAGGCCTGCCTTGTGCGTGGCCTGGCGGCCAGTGGGATGGGGCGTGGCAGATCACAATGCACCCGTCCCGCGCCCTGTCCCGCCCCACCACCTGCCAGGCCTGCCATGTGTGTCAGGCAGCAGGGTGGGGTGGCGTGGCAGAGGACCTGCCATCTGTGACCCAGTTTGGGATCCGGCCCTGCCATCTGCCACCTGGGGAGCAGACCTAAGCCAGCAGGTTGTTATCTCCCAAGGGGTCCCAGACTGTGAAAGAGCACAGGTTGGGCTGAGTACACACATCTCTGCCAGTGCACAAATTTTTGTGCACCGGGCCTCTAGTTTAACATATAAAATAACCCTAAAAATTAAGAACTATTATTATTTTTATTTTAAAATTGAAGAAACATAAAACATGTGTTAGTAATATGCTGAAATTCACACTAGATAAGTAGAAGACTCAGTATTTAAACCCAGGTGGTCTAATTTCATATTCAACACTCTTAACTATTGCTATATAATACATATAAATGACTCAGTATTAAATCAGCAGGCATTAGGTAAATATATTAGATTGAATTATATTTTTGACCCTTAAAAACATCAATTTTTATATTTTAATCAATAACAGTTAAAGGTATAAGTTGACCAAAAAAGAAAAAAGTGAATAACGTTATTTTCTCTAAAGGAGAATTCACAATGAAAATGAAGAGAAAGTAAACACGTTTTAAATTTGTATTTTCTCTAATGTCCCAATGACACCTGTGTCTTCAAAATTGATGGAAAGAACAATTCTTTAGTGTCTCAACTTTCTAAACAATTTGACAATCCCAGAATGGGCAATAAGAGGAGGCAGCACAGACCATAATGTAAACACAGCCATAGCGATTTAGCCTTCTGAAGAGTTAGACTGCTGAGATGCTTTACAATTAGAGACAGATCCCCGGTCAACCAACCTGGGGGTGGATTGATCAGCTGAAAATAAATCTCTAAACCATAGTTGTGTTCTTGATAAGGTACCCTTAATTCACCAGGAGATAACACAACTGTTAAAAATCATTCTACTTTAGATTCTGTAGCTTGACAACACAGTTTTTGCTTTGCTTAGATTTTGACATGAGAGATACTTATTCTTTTTTCAGATGTTAAGCACCCTCCTTAGTCCCCAGCCCACAGATAAATAATTTATCTTGGAAATATATTCTAGTGGAGAGAAAAGTTGGGTGTCTGCACTTCCAGAATCACCTACTGGCTTCCTCAGTTTTTAACAGCGTAATCTTGAACAAAACTCCTGTTTTTCTATGTGTTGGTACCCTCAATTAAGTTAAGTTACTTGATTTGTCAACTACCTTGTAACTGATCATGTATGTAGGTGATAGAGATATGTCCTTGCCTGTAATATTGACCCTCAAGGAGAATTAATGGGGGGTGGGGAATCTAGACAGAATCTATAGGTCTCTGTGCTTCAGAAAAATTTCAAAAAACATATGAAATAACAAGGATTTTTTTGGGGAAAGATAGATTATAAATGTCACAGTATTATAAAACATAAGATGTGGTGTAGTAACAAATAATAACAATATATTATTGAACATCTACTCTGGGTAAGTCTCTAGGTCTCAACTTTGAAGTGACATTCGCCATACACCTCTCTCATGTTGCAGCATTCAGCATTTCCCTGTGAACACAACACTATTAGCCAAAGTTCTCGGGGGTAATACTGCTATGGAACGGCATAAATAAGATTTAGAATTACTAATGTAGCATAAATAATTAATGCTTAGTTTGATGAGAATAAAGTGAGAAAATAGATTTTGCATAAGAGATTATAAGTAAACATCGTCAATGAGGGTGATGAGAAAGATGAATTCGGCAAAATGTATAGAAGTATGTACTTATATACTACATAGAATAAATGCCTAATTATATACCATATTGATGTAGTCATAGATTAAATATATTCTATATTATTGTAGGTATCTATTTATAACCAAGATATTAAGACATTTCATTATATAAGCTCAAATATACCCATATTCATTTTTTTCTTAATAAAAAAAGACTGACAGAAACAACAAACACAACAATAACAAAACCACTAAGAATCTCAAAGACAAGCAAGGAAATTCAGCAATTCACCTTGTAAGTAGCATGACAAAAATATATCTGCCAAAGGCATATAAAGGAGTAAAGAACATTGACTCAGAAAATGAGCCGTGTTTAAGAAGTATAAAACAAAAAAGCAATATACAGTATGCTGTCATAATGTTTTAAAGCATTATGGATTTTATATTGGTGTTCATGGCAACTTTTAATTTGCCAGAGAAACTTATTTTGATATTGTCTTGTACTTAGGATGCATGTAAAAATAACTTTATACCTCAAGTTTATCAGAATCAGGATGAAGAATAGATGTTATGTCTGGCCAGCATGGCTCAGTGGTTGAACATCCATCTATGAAATGAGAGATCAGGGTTCGATTCCCTGTCAGGGCACATGCCTGGGTTACAGGTTTGATCCCTGGTGGGGCTATGTGGGAGGCAGCCGATCAGTGATTCTCTCTCATTGTTGATATTTCTGTCTCTCTCTCCCTCTCACTTTCTCTCTGAAATCAATAAAAAATATTTTTAAAAATGAATAGATGTTATATCTTAGTGTCCTCAATTGTCATGTTTTACTCAGATCTAAACTATAATGATGTTTTTAGATGATGTGTAATAAGAATTAAAGAATTATGAACTTTACTCATCAAAAAGCAAGACATAGACATGTTGGTGTGAAATAGTCATTGCCAGAGTCTTGATTGGAATATCTCAGTTGACTTTCTGAGAATGTAGACTACAATGAAAGTAAATTAGTGCTGACATCTAATACTTTCCTAAGTGAATCATAGCTCTCTATTAGTCTTTTTATAAGAGTAAAATTATTTATTCATCAATTTTTGAGGGGCATACTTAACAATAGCCAGCACTACCTACCATTTGCTAGTTTCATTTTTAGTGGAAGATGGATAATTAAAAAAAAATTATGCTGAATATTTTTTGTTGCACTTTTCAAAATGGGAAGTAGCTCATTATAAAGCCTTATCCAACATCATGTGAACCTAAAAACTTCCTTTGAATTCTCTGAAAACATAATTTAATTTGGCTTCATATTTATAGATTTATCAATAATAAGAATCAACAAATTAATTATAATATTTGTGATCCAATTTAAAAGTTACTATCAAGCTTTTATAGCATAATTCTACAAATTAGAGTATTTTAGCCCACATTTATTAATATTTATTTATTTGCACTAAAGATGTTTTGGTAATGACTTTCTAAATATAGAAATATAAAGGAAGAAAAAAATTGTATCTTTTAAAAAGTGCATGCTATAGGCCCTAGTCACATTAATATCTCCTAAATAGCTTCTTACACATTATATATGTTTTATATATAAAGTAGCTCATGTTAAAACTTGGCATTAGAATGAAATACATTTTAAACAGTAACACACTGTAAAGTTAAATATAGTTCTTACCACATGTGACCTCATGCTCAAACCTGTCTGCAAAGTTTCTGTGCCTCAGTGTTCTCAGCTAGAAGTGAAAGGCACAGCTTTTTAAAGTGTGTATCAGTACTGGCAATACATATATTTGGTGGTTTAGTAATAATGCATATTTAAAAATATGCCCTAATTATTACTATATGTTCAGAAACCAATCTATTGACCTGTCAATTTATAAATATAGAAATCAGAATCTATACTGATAAAAGGGTAATATGCTAATTAGACAAGGTTGACCAGACATCTTCCAGTAGTCTGGTCCTCCTTCCAGACAAAGCCACGGTAGGGGGACCCAAGGCAGAGGTGGTTAGGGGAGATCAGGCCGGCAGGGGAGGGCAGTTAGTGATGATCAGGCTTGCAGACAGGGTTTAGGGGCAATCAGGTGGGCAGGGGAGGGCAATTAGGGGCAATTGGGCTTGCAGGCAGAGGGGGTAGGGGCAATCAGGTTGGCAAGGGAAGGTGGTTAGGGGCGATTGGGTTGGCAGGGGAGGGCGGTTAGTGGCGATCAAGCTTGCAGGCAGAAGGGTTAGGGGCAATCAGGCAGGCAGGCAGTGAGCAGTTAGGAGTCAGTGGGGGATTGGGCCTAAACTGGCAGTTGGACATTCCCCGACGGGTCCCAGATTGGAGAGGGTACAGGTTGGCCTGAGGGGACCTCCATCCATGCATGAATTTCATGCACTGGGCCTCTAGTTCTATATAATAAAAGGCTAATATGCAAATAGACCAAACGGCGGGACAACTGAACAACCAAACTACCGGTCGCTATGATGTGCGCTGACCACCAGGGGAGGGGGACCCAAGGCAGAGGTGGTTAGGGGAGATCAGGCCGGCAGGGGAGGGCAGTTAGTGATGATCAGGCTTGCAGACAGGGTTTAGGGGCAATCAGGTGGGCAGGGGAGGGCAATTAGGGGCAATTGGGCTTGCAGGCAGAGGGGTTAGGGGCAATCAGGTTGGCAAGGGAAGGTGGTTAGGGGCAATTGGGTTGGCAGGGGAGGGCGGTTAGTGGCGATCAAGCTTGCAGGCAGAAGGGTTAGGGGCAATCAGGCAGGCAGGCAGTGAGCAGTTAGGAGTCAGTGGGGGATTGGGCCTAAACTGGCAGTTGGACATTCCCCGACGGGTCCCAGATTGGAGAGGGTACAGGTTGGCCTGAGGGGACCTCCATCCATGCATGAATTTCATGCACTGGGCCTCTAGTTCTATAATATTCTTAAACTACAGGCCCAGTGCATGAATTCTTGCTCCAAT
>NW_006296284.1:697229-698464 GCF_000327345.1 Myotis davidii
CAACCAAACTACCGGTCGCTATGATGTGCGCTGACCACCAGGGGGCACATGAGGAACATGGCGGGCGTCGGCCTCAGTGGGATGGTGGACCAGGTGAGCGAGGGCACCAGACCAAGGCGGGGCACTGGTCACTGTCATTGAGGCGAGCCTCTGTTGGTTACTGAAAATTATTTGCCCCTGCAAGCCATGGTCACGCCCGGCGCTCACACTTGCTGCTGGTGTTGGCTCCACTTGCACCCACTGCTGGTGCCAGCCCCGCTTGCACCGGCTGCTGGCTCCTGGCACTGGGCTGATCACTCAGTGCTGTCAGTGGGTACAAGCAGCGGCTGCTGGCCCTGATCACCCCTGAGGACTTCTCCACCTCCTCTTGCTCCTGAGGGGTGATTGGGTCAGCAGCTACCACTTAGCACCCATTGATAGCACTGGCCCCACTCACACCCGCTGCTAGCACCGGCCTCAATTGCTTCACACAATCAGCAGGGCTGGCACCATCAGAGTGTGGGAGTGGTGGTGGCAGGAGCGGGGCTGCCAGCAGACAAGGGACTGGGATCTGCAGTGGGAGGGGATGGGCGGAAGCACAGAGGATGGGCTGAGATCTGCCCCTGTGCCCACTGCAGCCTCGCGGCCCACAGTTCCTTTCAAGGTGCACAAATTCGTTTACTGAGCCCCTAATAATTTATAAATAAACTAGAGGCCCAATGCACGCAAATTCATGCAAGAGTAGGCCTTCCTTCCCCTGGCTGCCAGCACCAGCTTCCCTCCAGCATCCAGGACCCAGGCTTTCCTCCTCTGGCCACCAGCAGGCACCCAGGACCTGGACTGGCTTCCCCTGGGCTGCCTGCAGGCAACGGGGATCCAGCAGGCTTCCCTCCAGCCCCAACTTTGTCAGGTAGGACGTCTGGAATGACGTCTGGAAGATGTCCAGGCTGTCCAGTCTAATTAGCATATTATGTTTTAGTATTGTAGATGATTAATCACAAATTGTTTCTCATTTACTGTTTACAAAACAGGGACTAGAGGCCCGGTGCATGAAATTTCGGGGGGGGAGGGGATCCCTCAGCCCAGCCTGTGCCCTCTAGCAGTCTGGGACCCCTCAGGAGATAACGACCTGCTGGCTTAAGCCTGCTCCCGGGTGGCAAAGGGCAGGCCCAATCCCTAGGTGCAGCCCCCGGTCGGGCTCAGAGCAGGACCGATTGGGGAGTTGGGGCGCCGCCCCCTGTCATGCACAGAGCAGG
>NW_006296284.1:699658-705441 GCF_000327345.1 Myotis davidii
TGATCAAAACAGAAATACAGGCAGGAAAAGTGCTTGATTGTATAGACTTAGTGGGGGTGTGATATGCCAGTTTTTCCGTCAGTATCTCTCTGTTTCTTTCTATTGTTGTTTTATGCTCCATGTTCACATTCTTCCAATGTGACCCCATACAGTACCACAAATTCAAACATAATCTTCATGCTGAATATGCTCAGATTTATAGCTTCAGACCAAATCTCATAAATTGACCCTCAAATTTATATTTTTAGACAATATCTCTCTATTTTCCACTTCATACATTTTTATTTTCTTCATAAAACTTATAAAATTCAGTTAATTTTTTGTATACTTGTTTTTGTTTTCTTCACTGTAATATAAACATTGAGATTATGTGGTTCATAGTAAGCAATTCATAATTATAGACACTTCAAAGTTAACATGTCCACTGTTGCATTTCTCTCATACACACCTTCTGTCCCCTGAATCTTTTGCTCACTGAGTATTCTCTGTTTGAGTACCTGAAACCCAGAAATTATATTAATTAGAAGTTTAGGTCCTTATTTTTTCCTCTCTTCTAATATCCCTGTCCATTAACACATCCCATTAATTTCATCTTCAAGATATTTCCTGTAGAGACCTGCTATTTCCTTACTCTAGAAAATTATCCCCCCCCCCCTATATTATGAAACAGTTTTCTGATTTGCTTCATTTACCTTTATACTTACTAAAATTTACCTGCACAATATCAGGAGTGATTTTATTCAACACAAGTCTAATCATGTTTTCCATGCTTAAAATTCTTGAATATACTAAGAATAAGTTATTCCTAAATAAGAATGATGGATGCTCTACAAATCCTGCTTGATTTGTGAACTTTCATTCTCTTCCCCCAAATCACCCTTTGCTATTATTCACTCTCTTGCTGATCATGTCCAATCGTGCTAGACTTCTCTCTGTTCCTCAATGAGCTACTCTTGATTTTGTCTTAGTGTATTGGCATACACTGTTCCTTCTTCTTAAAATATTCTTTCTCCTCTCTCTTCAAGTGGTGACTTCTATCTCATTCTTAGGCTCCCAATTTAATATTAATATATCAGAGAGAGCTTTACTGATCTTCCTGTTGTTAAGCACACACATACACCTTGCTTGTTTACTTCATAAAACTTATAAAATCAATTTTTTTGCTTACTTTTTTTAAAAAAAATTAATTTGTCTTTCTTTCTTTCTGTACTGTAAACTCTTTGAGACAAGAGATCATGTTGATGGAATTCCCTTGGCTCATAGAAATCAATAACTATTATGAAAAGAGTACATTCCTGGATTCTTTCTGTCTTGTGATGTATGCTATCCCAAAAACACACCAAAGAAGCTCCCACTAGATTAACCAAAGAGCAGAGCTATAAGTACAGAGGAATTTTGGACTGTTCACTTAAATGCCACATATATTCTAACAATAGCATAAGTCAAAATCCCTTCAGTTACAAGAAGAATCAAACAAAATCTACTGAGCAAAAAATTGAAATTTATTGTTTACTCTAATGAGATAAGCTAGGGATTTGATTTGGGCATGCCTGGATCCAGGGGCTCAAACAAATGATAAAGTTTTCATTTTCCTCTACACCCATTGGGCATGCTTGGATTTCCATGATGGGACAGAAATTCTCTGATTTCCCTAGATTTATATAAGTAGCAATGATACATTGAATTGATAAACTAGATTTCCCAGAAACTCATAGATACTAGTATTTAATTCTAAAAATCATAGGAATGATTAAGAGCATTAAAAAAGTAGAAGAAAAATACATTTCTTATGATTTTTTTCTATTGTGGTCAGTTTTGTTTTAAAGATATCTTCCTTGTGATGACTTTTAATTGCAGGCTCTTCTCATTTTAAGATGAGAATAAAAGTTATAAAGAATAGTAAAACCTATTTTCATCATTTTGATCCTTCCAGTGAGAATGTGTTAAACCAGATCTTGCCTTTGCCTGGCTTTTACATCTACCCCCTAACAAAGGAATACATTTGGAGACTTCTGTATGGTTTTTTAAATATATATATATATATTTAAAATAAACTTTTTTTAAAAAAAATTGTTTCTAAGTAGGTATTATTTACAGTGTGTGGAACACAATGAATTCAATTTATAAAGCAAGCTCCAAGAACACAGATCTTGTTAGCTGCCATGTTAGTAAATCAACTCACCTAAATAATCCTGAGACTCTGACAATGATGTAGTCTCTGGGCTTGGAAATTTAGCCATTGCCTCCTTATGAACTTAATCTTCTGACATTTTAATGGATTGAGGTCCTATTTCTGATGGTTCAGTTTATACACGGACGTAAACTATTTTGAGCACATCAGAGCTGAGAGCTAAGAGCTGATGTTCAAGTTTGGAGTCAAACTGTCTGTCCTTTGGACTAAGTAGGGCGGCGTGAAGTGGACATCTGAAGAGTTTTCATTATACGTGCAATTACAACACTAACTAATATCGTATATACATGTACAACAAAACAAAACAAAGTAACACTAAAACAGTGGAGGATATATTTTCCCAAACTTCCCCTATCTTTTCAAGTCAACTAACCTTGTTATTTATTTATGGTATACGCATGTGTGTGTCAGTGTATTAAAACAGAATGAATGTTGTTACTTCAAGGCACAAAAGCAGCTTCCAGGAACATGGGGTCTGATGCTTGAAGTACTTTGATTCTACTTTCCTCCTAGTGTCTGGAATTGTTTGGCAATAAATTGTATTCTATGCTGTTTCAATTACTGTTCTTTTCAGATCTGACTGCGCTTAATTACTCAGGACATGATCTACTAATACTACATCTGGAAACAATGTCACTCTCCGTGTTTGCATTTGGAAGTTAAATTTATGTTAAATGAATACTTTTAACCACAAATCTCTGGGAAGAAAAAAATAGCATCACCAGGCACTTTCTATGGATTTAGCTTAAAAGAAATTGTGTATGCTATTTGTGTATTCAATATGTACTTTTTGAACTGCCTCGATGTGTCTCTACCTTTATCTTATCCTTATCTATGTATCTAGCCATGGTTTCTCAGATAACTGCTCCTCTGGAATTAAAAAGCTAATCTGGTCTTTTCTACTCATCGACTTTATATGCTGAGCATAGTATGCAAAATGTGGAACTCAGCCTTTGAAATGTCAAAGGCAATACAGGGTGTTCCCATTCAACAACAATTTTAATTTTTGAAATAGCACAGAAATGTTTCTTAAAATTAATCTGATGAATTAAAATATATGCTTCTGTTCAACCCATAATTATTTGGCCTCTTTATAGAATGTTTGGTAACATGACTCATACCATAAGGAGCCCATCAGTTAGACAGATTCTGCAATATTTCAGACCCTGGATTTGCTTCACACTGTAAAGATGCTTGGGTAAACACTTTTGTTTTGCTTACTGGGGGTACATCAGTCCAAAGATAGTAGAGATATAAAATTAGTAAGGGTATTCTAGATACTAGCGAAAGAGGATAAAATTTGATGCAAAAATAAGATAATTTCTATTGTCTCCCCCACAGCTAATAGCATTATTTCTGATATGCTTAATTTTCAATGGCATTGTAAGAGACATGATTGTATATTCCACACTATCATATTAAATACTAGTGGCCCAGTGCACGGATTCCTGCACATTGAAAGGAAATTGATTAGAAGAAATATTTTTTTTATCGCTGTTCGCCCTTTCTCTATAATAGAAGTGTCAGAGATGAGAGAAAATTGGTAAAATGTATATGAAAATAATATATAAGTTGATTAATAAACAATAACAACATGATATAACAACAAAAACATGATATAAAACCAACAAAAACATATAAAAACAACAAAAACATGATATAAAAACAACATTGATAAAAACAATGACTGATAAATTGATGAAACTTATTTTAATATCTCCCTGTATACCACATATAGAGTAAAAAAACACTTTCAGCGTGCTTGACTAATTTCCTTGTGATGAAGTATTTACAACTTTAACTTTAATGTCACATGCTCTTCGAACTCAAGAGAAAGCAACATATAACTGACCATGTCCGAAAATGGGTTCAGGTAGGAATATTCCTACTCTGTCTAGATTGGCACCAGTGAGAGCTTTATATGTATCACGCATGCGTAAGTCAACGTTTACTTTTTTAAATTGCCAGTGTGCGCCATATGTACCAGATGGATAGATGGACAGATGGTGCTCACTTAGACTTTTAGTATACAGATTTTTGCTTTAACAAAAAAACACTACTTTTTTCAGAAACCCCTGTTTTTTTTTTATTTGTTTCCCTAAGTTTTGAGTAATTTTTAAAAAAAATTTGATTAGTACACATTTATGGGAACGTGATGCCTCAAATCTTATGAGAACTACTGCAAAGCTTAGAAATCAGCAGGTACAACGTGATGATGAAGATTTTTATATGCTTATATTCTGCCTACTTTTAGGAATTATTGAAACAACAATAATCACTTGGTTTCTGTGGGTCAGTCATGATCTTTTATCATTTCTGTGGGTCGTTATTAGGCCGTGGCTTGGCTCCATGGTTCTGGCTCAGTGTTTTTCAGCAGAGACAAGCTACTATCGGCTGAGGCCGCAGTCCTCTGAAGACCTAAGGGGAGTGGAGACTTTCGAAGTGGCTCACTCATGGCCAGCAAGTTTGCATTGGCGGTGGGTGGGAGGCCTCAGTTCCTCTCCACATTGGCCTCTCCACAGGGCTCTCTGAGTGTCCTTATAGCCAGGTGCCTGGATTCCTCAGAGCGGGGGTGGCAACTTTTTTCATAAACTATAAAATATTCTGCTCCTAATTGCTTGGTATTCTTCTAAATATTCCCTCTTGTGTAATTTGCCAAGGCCAGCTTTACATCACATCTTATTAAACTGACAGAGGCTAGAAATAGGTGATTTACAAGCTCGAGTGAAACTTGTTGATTAACAGGGTCCTCTCTTTGAGTGCAACACTTCCAAGCGTTAGTGAAATTATTCATGGCTGAGAGATGAAAGGACTGAGGTCCTGCTATCTGTGGTTCTGTTATAATTATGTTGTAATCGAAGGCATTTTCTGTATAGCATGTACCATTTATCATGTAAAAAAGAGCCCATCCTTCAGATAATGGCTTACAGATACTTGACGTGACTCTCTGGAGATTAGGTTAGAGTTATTTTCCCGTTTCTGGCTAACTTGGTATATGTCTGCAGTATTCTCATGCTGTCATGAAGAGAATGCTATGGGTGTTTCCCATTTAAGGTATCAGAATGCCATGTAATACATTCTTCTTGGTCTTATAGGATATGACAATGAGGTAATAAATTATTTTTAATATGAAAAGGTGGCGAGGATTTGAAAACTTCTAACCTTTTATCTCTTTCTTGTTTATGCGGAAAAAGAGTGATGAAGACAACCTTCCATGTCCGGGTTCAGTGGCCTGGATCAAATTAGGCTTGTGCATAGCACTGGATTCAATGTAGACAATTAATTCCTCTAAAACGAGGAGGAAAATGTGATGCTATCAGATACAGAAAATTATGAGGTGTGGAGATGTGGACTAGAGAGTGTGCATACAAACAATATATTCCGACTTTTAACTTGCAATTTAGCTCTAACTACATAATTGCTTTCTGGTCCTCTACATAGATTTAACTGAAATGAAGCACAATAAATAAAAGCAACTATATTTTTATATAGTTCACCATACTGACATACAGTATTGACTACCTTTATTTTTATTTGTAATGAAGTTAAAGTGGAACATTAAGGAATGAAGAGTATTCAAATACTTTATAGA
>NW_006296284.1:706532-712780 GCF_000327345.1 Myotis davidii
AGAGAACTTTCTCAACAATTTATATAATGGAGAGTAAGCTCATTGATAAACAAAGATGACTAAAGAATCCCCACTATGTATCACTTGGGCACAGTAACCAATGCTATATTTGGCGGAAATCAGATGCTCATTGTTCATTACAGAAGATGATCAGTTTATACCTTCAGAATCTACCAGCTGCATGGCAAGACATGGCAGGGTAAATTGTTTATATCGTTAATTATATCAACAGAGTATTGCATTATATCAGTCTATCCATTCGGGGATATTTGCTTTGATGGTAATGTATGCATTATACACTTGAATCAATTTAGAATCAACACCGTGCCTCAGTGTAGATTGTATAAATCGTGTTACCTTAAGAGAGCACTTACTGGTGGGAAATAATTTAAGATTGAATGGTCAACAGCGGTCCTCTCTTTGAGTGCAACACTTCCAAGCGTTAGTGAAATTATTCATGGCTGAGAGATGAAAGGACTGAGGTCCTGCTATCTGTGGTTCTGTTATAATTATGTTGTAATCGAAGGCATTTTCTGTATAGCATGTACCATTTATCATGTAAAAAAGAGCCCATCCTTCAGATAATGGTTTACAGATACTTGACGTGACTCTCTGGAGAATAGGTTAGAGTTATTTTCCCGTTTCCGGCTAACTTGGCATATGTCTGCAGTATTCTCATGCTGTCATGAAGAGAATGCTATGGGTGTTTCCCATTTAAGGTATCAGAATGCCATGTAATACATTCTTCTTGGTCTTATAGGATATGACAATGAGGTAATAAATTATTTTTAATATGAAAAGGTGGCGAGGATTTGAAAACTTCTAACCTTTTATCTCTTTCTTGTTTATGCGGAAAAAGAGTGATGAAGACAACCTTCCATGTCCGGGTTCAGTGGCCTGGATCAAATTAGGCCAAACAATATATTCCGACTTTTAACTTGCAATTTAGCTCTAACTACATAATTGCTTTCTGGTCCTCTACATAGATTTAACTGAAATGAAGCACAATAAATAAAAGCAACTATATTTTTATATAGTTCACCATACTGACATACAGTATTGACTACCTTTATTTTTATTTGTAATGAAGTTAAAGTGGAACATTAAGGAATGAAGAGTATTCAAATACTTTATAGAGATTTTTTCTAAACAATTTAGAGTAATAGAAATAATATTTAGCACACAGTTAACAAAGATATTTTGCTAAGCATGTCTGCATGACATCTCTGCAAGGTTTATATTGATAATATTTTTTTTCCAGATTGTTAAAACTAGAGCTGTACTAAGTAGGAAGTTAAATTATATCATGAGGAAACTTCAAAAAATAATGTATCTATAACATGTTTCATCAATCTTTTCTTCACTTCCATTTCTTTCAAATAGAAGGAAACTTCATTTTCTTTGACTAACAAACCATCTCATACTGCACCTAAATATATTACTATGTTTAATGGCAAGAAAAACTTGTTAGCCCATATAAAAAATATACTTGAAGTGCATATTTTCTTTTCCTCTTCTAATTGGTGCATGCAAATATTTATTCTATCACTAGTATTCCTTTCAGATTGCTAGTGTTAGGTGGCTTATGACTTTTTTAAACATATTTTTGAGATACTCTCAATTTTCTTTATTTTTTTTCTCAGTGTCTCATTTCCTTTGGAAGAAATGAGTCTACTTTCAACATGTTTTCTGATGGAGTGAAGCAGGTTAACACACCCCATCCTCTCTCCCTTTTCCATTACCCAGTTGCCTTTTGGTTTCTCAGGAGACAACAGTGGCTCCCATAAGTTTATCGTCACTTTATTTGTCTGAAAAGCCTTTTATCCTCTATCTCATTGCCCTTTGTATTCCCCATTTCATTTTCTGCTTTTACTTACTGGATTGCTTTCGTGTGTTCTTTAAATCAAACAGGCTGTTTCTGCAAGGTTAATATCCTATGTACCATTTTTTTTTCTTGGTCTTTGATCATTTTCTCCATTTCCCTGGTCTTTCATATGGCTCATTTACAACTTCACATAAAAGTTTATTTCTTTGAATTCCCTGAAATCAACCCATGAATACTTTATGTTTGCTCCTCGGTTCTATTCCACTTACAACTCTGTTTTTCAATGTATTGCCTTTAGCAGAGCACATATTTATCCCACTGGGCCTTTTTGCTCCTGGAGTTTGTTTGGTTACTCTTTCAGGACCTTGTGCACAATTTTTGTTTGGGACCGACAGAATCAGATTCCACTCAGAATGAAAGCTCTTCAGCTGTTTTTATTTTATCTCAAACTTATTTCTTCTGTGGCAGCAGCAAACATTTCAAAATGACTTTTACCTCTTCCTTTGCACGGAGTAAACAGATCTCAGGCAGGAATGAGATCTCTCCCTTTATCTGCTCTCTCCTTCTTCCTGCCATGTCAGGGGTACTAGAGCAGAGCTCCAAACTGCGTTTTCACCCAGGGGCATACAGCACATGCAAATAATGCTGATGCTTTTGTATGAAGCTATTGCTAAAACTGTAAGGTGCATTATGGTAAACTGGGAAAAATATTTCTCTAGGGAATGTTCCGGACTGACACATGCTAATAATCTTCTTAGACTAAATGAACTGCGAGGTTGTGTTCAGTTCTCTTTCATTAACAACAGAGGAGGAATCGACTGAATTATGGCTGCAATAACGTGCAATTAGACTTCCAGAAAGCCATCTGATTCTAAGCATAAGGGCGTGAGGTTATGGGCTGCATCATCACGCAAAGATATTGGAGAATTAGCAACACTGGTGATTTTGGAAAGCAGAGAAGGCAAATGCCTTTGGAAGTTATGGAATGTCTCTATTTCTTTGGGGGAATTTTATTGTCCCTTCCAGCGCTATAAATTTTTTTTATTTATTTGGATAAAAGTTTTCTTGATGGTGAGCCAGAAATCCTGCGTGTAAATTTTGCTCCGGGGACTGTGTTCCAGCTGCAGGATGCTGAGTTTATGCTTCTGTCAAATCACTTCAATTTCTGGAGAGTAACTTATGGACTTAGCGGATCTAACCAGTGGAGTCACTAGCTTTTCCTTACTTCATTTAGCCAACATGTCTAGCTAACTATTTTTCAACCCCAGTAAAAATAGTATTTTTTAAAACTCCATATTGATACTTATCTCCATCCACATTTGCCATATGTTGGGCAAGGGGTTAGTTTTATGTTTTCTTCTTTGGTATTTCCTGGGCCAAAAGTCCAAATCTCTTTCTTTTCTTTTCCCTTCAGCTTATTTACTAACTTAAAAAAATCATAGGCAGTCTTAAATATTGAAAGACCTTTATTTCAGTTACATTTGTGAATTTCTAACGTTGCTTTCTGTCGAGCCACAAATAAATGTAGCTTTTTATTTGGACATTTAGTTTAATAGAAACACAGGGGCATTTATGTTTCTAAGTGTTATTAGTGAAAAAAAGCAAGTTTAAAGTATTGTTTTTAATTTAATTATTTCCAGAAAAAAGAATAACTCTAAAATGTCAAACTTGCATAATAAATTTCTGGAAGAACACACTAGGAAGAACACACACTAATGGCTACCATTAGATATGTGAGTAGAGGTCATGTGAAGGGGATAGGGAAGGATGAGAATGTTTACTTAAAGTTGTATACACCTTTGTACTATATCTCCCCATGAGCAAGGATTGGTTTTATAATTTTATGAACTTATTTTCTGTCACCATAAAACAGGACTGACTTTAGTCACCACTGTTTCAGCAATTAATTTGCAGTAGGAGCTTATAAGGCTCTTTTCCCACCAACATCAACTAGAGAAAAAGAAAAAAAAAATAGAAGCATTTGTTTCTCTTACTGTTATTTCAGGAATGAATTAAAAACAGAATCAAGTCACCAACCTAGTCCTTCATTCCTTCTAAATAAAGCATATTAATGAAACTAACCTGTTCCTGTAAGCTGTCTTTCTTCTTCTCAGTTTCTTTCAAAAGAGTTAACATAAAATGCCAAACATGGTGAATGAACAAACCCCCTAGTTGTGTTTGTTTATTAAAATTCAGGGCTGACAGCTCTTCACTTGAGGTGCTTGCCTCATTGGAAAGCAGTTCTGCGCAGCTTCCTCCAGATCTGCATGAAACTGTTGAACTTAAGAATGGGGAATGTCTCCTCTCCTCATCTGTCAGCGCGCTAGGTGGGCCGGATGGAAGAATTTGGGTTCTGAGTATCTGTCTGGTAAAAGAGAGTGATGATGGGTCTCAGAAGAGGCCAAATAACTTCAATCTTGTTTGAATTTTAGCTGCAAGGAATTCTTTATTACAGCAGCACAGAGAAGGCAATGGCAATCTTGTGATATAACTTATTGCTGCTCCTTAGAACTGACCTCCACCTGGACTCCTGGCCCTCATTAGAGCTTTGTAACTAAATCCAGTTACATGTTCCTTCACTACAGAGGCCCTTCCTCTCCGCCTGGCCCTCGTTCCCAAGTATACCACTCTGCTCAGTTCCATTCTTCCAACAGGAATGTGAAATTGACTCTGCTTTAGTCATCACTGTAAATGTCAGGGAGAGTCCTGGCGTTATGCCTTATACAAAGCTTGCCTCATTTCCCCATGGTGCCAGATGAAATTGGAAGATTTGAACAAAAGTTGGAAACTTCACATCAGTTTCAAGATCTAATCCTTGATTAATCAAACTGCCATAAGAAAAATAAAAGAAAATAAACTAACCTCAGAAGAAAGTTAAATTGTTGAGAAAAAATTCAGGTTTATAAGCGGCGTTTATATATGAATAATCACTTTCCTTTTCCTCAAAAATCATAAATGAATAATCTTAAGTTTTGAAGGCACAGTGATGTCATTATATTAAACAATTTGATTATCTTCAGCTTGAGTTCTAGATTTAATACAAAACAAAACCAGTTTTCCCCTGTCTTGCTTGCAGATCCACTTCTTTCCAAGAACACAAATTTGTAAGGAAATATTTTCTGCATAAAAAAAAACATTTAATTATAACTACATTAGCGTAACAGAGAGAATCAGGATTCTGATAGTTTGTCTATAAAGTATATAAATGTTTAGATAAAAATAGAGAAAATTGGGTCTTGAACATGACTCTAAAATGTGGATAAATATGGTAGACACTTCCCACTTGAAGACTGCGACTGAGTAGGACATTCTCTTATCAGTCAGACTTGGCCCACGATTTGCGGTCATTAACTGATTCTATGTAGATGCACAAAGGAAAAATACCTGCATCAGAGGAAAGTAGGAGATTGGAGTTTTAAAATACAATCAATATGACATGCATATTCTACTGTTTGCTTAACTAATCAACAACAACAAAATAAAAACAGCAATGACAACAACAATAGTGATGACTATATGAACCAAGGGAAAAGATTTCATTTGCGATTTGGAAAATTTAGCAGTACGTTAACCAATGAAACTATTCCAAGGTAGAGAGTAATTTGGTCCAGTGCGGAAGATTTAAGAACTTTGGAAGAGTGTTGCAGTGAAATATATTTTACATTCTCCCACTCTTTTTCAATCCTTACTGTAACTGAAATTTTTGGTTGTTATAATCACCTCCTCACTGACCTTCTTGTTTCAATCTTGCCAGCAAATCTTTCATTCTCCAAAGGAAACTTTTAAAAAAGTCAATCAAATCATCTCACCTCACTTTATTAAAGGCTCCTTATAACATTTAGACTATTCTAATACTTTTACTATGGGCTGTACCTACTTATCCTTCCAGTCTTAATGTTGTATTTCTTTTCCCCTGCCTCAGACACTGCAGTTGATTGACTGTGGTATTAATTGACATACAGCACTATATTAGTTTCAGGTATACTACATAATGATTAGATATTTGTATTTATTGGAAAACTAAAGCCCCGGTGCATGGATTCGTGCACTGGTGGGGAGCATGGCCTGTGGGGATTGGCCCTCTGTGGGAACGCTGCTCATCCCAGTCAGCCGAGTGCCTGTGGACCTGACCTCTGAGCAGCTGTTCCCGCTGTGGGAGCACACTGACCACCAGGGGGAAGTTCCTACATTGAGCGTCTGCCCCCTGTGGTCAGTGTGTGTCATAGTGGCTGGTCAACTGGTTGTTCTGGTCGTTCTGCTGTTCGGTAGCTGGGCTTTTATATATATACTAGAGGCCCGGTAGACAACATTCGTGCACTCGGGGGAGGGGAGGTGGGGGCTTAGCCCAGATTGCGAGAGGGCACAGACCAGGCTGAGGGACCCCACCAGTGCACGATCGGTGCTGGAGAGGGACCGCAGGAGG
>NW_006296284.1:713263-714871 GCF_000327345.1 Myotis davidii
TCACACTGATCCCAGTGCTGGGAGGCCTCGTGGCTCCGCTGATCCCGGTGCTGGGAGGCATATTACCCTTTTACTATATAGGATAGAGGCCTGGTGCATGGGTGGGGGCCAGCTGGTTTGCCCTGAAGGGTGTCCTGGATCAGGGTGGGGGTCCCCACTGGGGTGCTTGGCCAGCCTGGGTGAGGGGATGATGGCTGTTTGCAGCTGGTAACACACCCTTCAGTGTGGGGGTCCCCACTGGGGTGCCTGGCCAGTCTGGGTGAGGGGCTGAGGGCTGTTTTCAGGCTGGGACTGAAGCTCCCAACCGCTCCTTTTTTTCTTATTCTTTTTTTATTCTGGGCCAGCTTTAGCCTGGCTCCAGCTCTTAGGCCTTCCGCTGCTGAAAGCAGGTATCTGGTTTGCTTGCGTTCTATAATTGAAACTCTGTATCAACTCCAGCTCTGAGATCCCATCTCGCTGAAAGCTGGTTTCTGGGGTTTTGTTTAGCTTCTGTGTTTGTTACATTAGAAGCTCAGAGGCCAGCAAGGCAGGTGGGGAACATTGGAGTCCTCTGTCACTGAAGCAAGCAAGCTTCATGTTCAGTTTAAGCTGCCTGGCTGCCGGCTGCCATCTTGGCTGGCAGTTAATTTGCATATCGCCCTGATCAGCCAATGGGAAGGGTAGTGGTTGTACACCAATTACCATGTTTCTCTTTTATTAGATAGATACTAGAGGCCTGTTGCATGAAGAGATTTGTGCAATAGGCCTTCCCTTCCCCTGGCTGCTGGCACCGGTTTTCCTCTGGCACCCAGGACCCAGGCCACTGCTCCAGGTGGAGCCTTCAGTCTTCGTGGCTCCGGACGGAGCCTTCAGTCTTCACTCTGCCACTTCGCCCCTACATATGCAAATTAACCATTATCTTTGTTGGGTTAATTTGCATACTCTCCTGATTGGCTGGTGAGCGTAGCAGAGGGATGGTTAATTTACATGTTTGTCTATTATTAGGTAAGATATGTATATGATCACCACAATAAGTCCATATAACATCCCTCAGTATACATAGTTAAACATATTTTTCCTTGTGATGAGAACTTTTAGATCTATTTTCTTAGCACCTTTCAAATATGCAATACAGAATTATTAATTATAGTCATGCTGTATAATGTATCACTATTTATCTTATAACTAGAAGTTTGTATCCTTTGACACCTTTCAATTATTTCTCCCCCATCCTGGCAATTATCAATCTGGTTTGCTGTCTGTATTTGTATCTATGAGCTAGTTGTTTGTTTATTTTCATATAAGTGAGATCATTTGGTATTTGTTCTTCTCTCTCTGCTTACTTATTTCAGTTAGCATTATGCCTTCAAGTTTTATTCCTGTTGTTGCAAATGACAAGATTTTCTTCTTTTTTATGGCTGAATAATATTCTCATATATATTTGTATAGATATATATATATATAGATACATACATATACATATGTGTGTGTGTGTGTGTACATATATACTGTATATATCCTATATAATACTGTATATATCCTATATAATACAGAGGTAATATGCAAATTTACCATCACACCCTCGCACAAGATGGCCACTCCCATGTGGTCAAAGATGGCTGCCGCCAT
>NW_006296284.1:714982-733143 GCF_000327345.1 Myotis davidii
TTTATTACCACCAAGCTGGCAATGCAATAAATGCTAAAGGGACTGGTGTCAGAAGTGGGAATACAAAGAGGAGAAACACAGACATAAAGGATAAAAATGGCAACAAACAAAACCTATCTACACTAATAAAAGACAAAGATGCTGATTGACCATACCTTCTCTAAGCCATGCCCACCAGCTGATCAGAGCAACTATATGCAAATTAACCCAACCAAGATAGCAGCCAGCAGCCACAGAGCTGGAGCAAGTAGGAGGCTTGGTTGCCCAGGCAATGGAGGAAGACAAGCTTCCTGCCAGCCCTGAGCCGGCTGTGGCCTCCACTAAATGCAACAAAGTTTCAATTATAGAAAGTAAATAAATCCCAGAAGAAAAAAAAGAAAAGAAAAAAAGGAGAGGCTGGGAGCTTATGTCGCCAGGGTTGTTGGCCAGCCTGAAAACGACCCTCAGCCCCTCACCCCGACTGGCCAGGCACTCAGTGGAGACCTCCAACCCTAAAGAGGGTGTGACCAACATGAAAACAACCATTAGCCCCTCACTCAGGCTGGCCAAACTTCATGGGGTGAGGGTCCCCACTGGGGTAGACATCCTCCGAGGGGTCAAACACTGCAAGAGGGCATAGAGGGACCCCCCTCACCCCCCGAGTGCACAAATTTTTGTGCAATGGGCCTCTAGTACACTAATAAAGGGGTAATATGCTAATTAGACCAGTCATCTTCTGAACATCCTTCCGGACAAAGCCACAGTGGTGGGTGCCAAGGCAGAAGTGGTTAGGGGCAATCAGGCTGGCAGGGGAGGGCAATTAGGGGAGATCAGACTGCCAGGGGAGGGCAGTAGTGGGCGATCAGGCTGGTAGCAGAGCAGTTAGGGAGCGATCAGGCCGGCAGGGGAATAGTTAGGGGGCAATCAGGCTGGTAAGCAGAGGCGGTTAGGGGTGATCAGGCAGGCAGGCAGGCAGGTGAGTTGTTAGGAGCCAGCGGTCCCGGATTGCGAGAGGGATATCCGAGTGCCAGTTTAGGCTCGATCCCTGTCTGGCAGTCGGGCATTTCCTGAGGGGTACTGGATTGAAGAGGGTGCAGGCTGGGCTGAGGGACCCACCCCTACCATGCATGAATTTCATGCATTGAGCCTGTAGTGTATATATAAAACTAGAGGCCCGGTGCATGAATTTGTGCACTGGTGAGGTCCCTCGGCCTGGCCTGCAAGATTGGGCCAAAACCAGCTCTCCGACATCCCCCAAAGGGTCCCAGTTTGCAAGAGGGCATAGGCCAGGCGGAGGGACCCCACTGTTGCACAATTGGGGCTGGGAGAGACATGCGGGAGGTTGGTCAGTTGGGGAGGAACCTCAGGATGGCTCCAGGGCATGCCTAGCCCATCTTGCTCAGTCCTGATTAGCCGGACCTCAGCAGCAAGCTAACCTACTGGTCGTAGTGTCTGCCCCCTGGTGGTCAGTGCACATCATAGTGAATGGTTGAGTGGCCTTAGTGTATCATTAGCATATTGTGCTTTGATTGGTTGAATGGGCTACTGGATGACTGGACACTTAGCATATTAAGCTTTTATTATATAGGAGGATTTTTACTTATTTATTCATCCACTGATGATGGATGTTGCATAGATCTTCTCAAGTGAGTGTTTTCATCTTCTTTGGATTTAATACTCAGAAGTAGAATTCTAGAACATTTGATAGTCCTATTTTTAATTTTTTAAGGAACCTTATATTGTCTGTTGTAGTACCTGGACCAATTTCCATTCCCACCAAGAGTGCACAAGGGTTCCCTTCATATCCTTGCCACTAATTTCTTATCTTTTTTATAATAGGTATTCTAATAGGAGTGAGTTTGATTTGCATTTTCCTGATGATTAGTGATGTTGAGCACCTTTTCATGTACCTGTTGTCCATCTGTATGTCTTCTTTGGGAAAACATATATTCAGAGCTTCTGCCCATATTTTAATTGGACATTTTTATTTGCTACTGAGTTAAATGATATATATAATTGACCCCTTATCTAATATATAATTTGTAAATATGTCTCCCATTCAATAGGCTGTATTTTCATTTTGTTGATTTTTTTCCCTGTGCATATGTTTTTATTTATTTATTTAATTTATTTTTAAAAATACATTTTTATTGATTTTTTACAGAGAGGAAGGGAGAGAAATAGAGTGTTAGAAACATCAATGAGCGAGAAACATTCATCAGCTGCCTCCTGCATGCCTCCTATTGGGGATCAAGCCTGCAACCAAGGAACATGCCCTTGACTGGAATTGAACCCAGAACCTTTCAGTCCATGGCCCGATGCTCTATCCACGGAGCCAAACCAGTCAGGGCTCTTGTGCAGAAGTTTTTAGTTTGATGTAGTCCCATTTGTTGATTTTCACTTTTGTGGAATTTGCTTTGGTGTAAAATCAAAAAAATCATCACCAAGGAGGATGTGTTACTATCTGAACTTGTGTGTGTGTGTGTGTGTGTGTGTGTGTGTGTGTGTGTGTGTGTGTGTGTGTGACAACTCTATGTGATTCATTGATCATTGTCAGTCTTCCACAACTAGAATGTAAGAATGCAAACTCTGTGAGGGCAGGGCATATTCTCTGCCATGTGTGCTATGCTTGTAACAGTACCTGACACATAGCAGACGATTAGTAATTGTTGAATAAATGAAACTTCATGATGACTCAGTATTCTTTTCAAAAGCTGCTTTCTACCATAATCATGCTCCATTTACTTAGTAGCTGCTAAAACGTGGACTCTAAGAGGGAAATTGATTTATGGTTGTGCTCTTCAGCTGTTTATGATTTTAAATGGATAAAACAAAAACCAACAAATACAAAGACCTTATTTAAGGAAATGAAAAATAGTATATACATATCGAAACATCAAGTTGTACAATTGAGATAAACATTTTTTTTGTCAATTATACCTCTATAAAAGTGGGGATGCGAGATAAATCTTTATATTAGGGTATAGTAAAAAAAAATCAACAAAAATTCCCAGGGTAATTTACATGCACTAAGGAAGCAAACTGTGCAACAGAGTGAAAGAAAATGTTAAAGTAGAATAAAGACAAGAGAGCTGGCATGGTCTGAGATCAAGAAATGCTTAAGTGCATGTTAGCTTGAAAATGAGTAATTAGGAAGACTTAGAATGTAAGCTAAAGGGTTAGGTACATTTGGATTAAAAATTCATTCCAGCATTTAGAATGGAAAGACTGGATACTCTCATGAATTAATATGTAAATGCAAATTATGGTATCAAAACAACTATGTATTTTGAAACGTCATTATCAATGTGAAATGTTCTATATGAAAGCGATCACTAATTGTGATTTTGGACATCTGTTTAAGTTTATACCTAATATTAGCTTGTGCACTAAGTCTAGTATGATTAGTTGAACTGATGACTATTTTTCTCTGGCATGCAATAATAATACATGATCCTTTATTCTTGAATGAGTAATTCATTATTATTGCATAAATAAGTAATGAGTAGGAGAGTGTTGTGAGACGACACTGGTAGAAGACAAGGCTGAGAGTAAGTTGGAACTCATCAGGTCAGACAGAAGCCATGTGAGAATGTAACAGTGGGCTCTTCTTGAATTATGCTCATTGAGAAAACAGGGGACTCCTATATCATTCTCATTGTCTGCACACAGTGTTAGAACAAAGTGGGATAAAGTTAATGTCTTCAAGGGAGAGAAATCTATCATTTTCCCAACTGCAGAACTGCATCCATAACTCTAACAGGACATCTTACAACTGGAAACATATGGCCAACAAGTGATGGCATATTGCTGAAAGTAATCTGACTGAGCAGGCAACTTTCACCTTTCTGCTGAAAGTAACCATAACTCCAGAAGTTGATGTAATTTTGTGATTTAGGGACCAATCTCAATCATACTTGGACATCCAACTGCTTTTCCTAAAGCACTATGTTAATGGTGTAATACTTTTGTTCAGTTTTTTTTTTCAAGTTGGACTCAGTTGGAATACAGCTTAATGCTACTATTTATATTTTCTGCAATTAATATAGTCATATAGGTTTATGAAGGAAAAAATAATTTTTGAGATTTTATTACTGTGAAATCTCATATCACGTTGAGGGGAAGGGGAAGGTTGTTGATGATGCATTTAGTCCGTAATGCATTCTTTGACCAGCCGATGTGGTTAAGTGGTTGAGCATGGACCTATGAACCAGGAGGTCATGATTTGATTCCCAGTCAGGGCACATGCTGGGATTGCGGGCTTGATCCCCAGTGGGGGTGTGCAGGAGGCAGGCAATTAATAATTCTCTCTCATCATTGATGTTTCTATCTCTCCCTTTTCTTTCCTCTCTGAAATCAATAAAAATATTTTTTAAAAAAGATATAGACATCACCCAAGGATATTTTTTCCATTTATTTTTAGAGTGGAAGGGCTAATGAAGAAAGAGAGAGAGAGAGAGAGAGAGAGAGAGAGAGAGAGAGAGAGAGAAAGACATTGATTGGTTGCCATCCACATGTGCCCCAACCAGGGCCTCAGGGATAAAACCTGCAACCCAGGTACGTGCCTTAGACATAGAATCGAACCCACGATCCTACGGTGAGCAAGGCCACTCTTTGACCACTGAGAAACACTGGCCAGGGCTAAAGATATAGAATTTTAATCTATATCTGGGAAGGTTAATAGTCATTTGTGAGTAGAAAAATAAAATAATTGACTATTTTTAAAATACATTTTTCCTATAGTAAAAAATCTGGTAGAAAATGTTTTATTTAACTTAATGAAAACATATTTCATTTCTAAAGAGTTCTGTAAAATTTACTCAAAATTATTGATATCTTTAAGATTTTTTAAAAGTTATTTTAAAGAAACCAGGCAAGTAAGCTGCCCAAAATGTAGGACCTGGACAACTCATTGACATCTGCAGACTTACTGCCTTTTATTTTTGTTGTTCTTATTTTTTACTAAAATGTCTGTACAGATACGCATTTAATAGCTATCTGTGAACATATCAAGAAATACTTAAGGGTACATTTTCATCACTTTACCATAATTTTATGAGATCAGTGGGTGTTTGGCTCTAGACTTTCATTAACAGCTTGTACAATATGAAAAATATCTTTATATCTTTTTTAAAATTTCATGAGTTATAGCTTTTAAGGCCAAGTGCCTAGATGGAGCATCCAAGATGAAAGGTGGAGATAATGGTCAGTGGACTGGAAGCCTGAGAGTGTTGCCAAGTCAAATTTGAGTTGTACATCCAGACCGTTAAAAGGCGGCATTAAAGAGAAAAGGAGATGGAATGTGCTGGATTGGGAAAGCTCAGATCCAACTAGGAAGGACAGTTGTTGGACATTTCAAACTAAAACAAGCTGAAAAATAGTAACAGGTTCTAAAAATTCCAACATTAGGTAGCACCAGAACCTGAATTTGGAGTAATGAAAGGTCTGGTGTGGTAGCAGGCTGCAGAAGCCTGGGATAAATTTGAGGGGACATTTTGAACAAAGTATGCAGGTTTTCACAATTTGCTTGTGTGTCAATATACAATTGATAGCTGGTAAACTAGTCGTAAAATAATGTATAGTCCCGGCTGGGTGGCTCAGTAGGTGGGAGCATAGTCCCATACACCAAAAGGTTCTGGTTTGGGTACATCTCTAGGTTGCAGGTTTGGTCCCCCATCAGGTGCCTAGTGGTGGCAACTAATCGATTTTCTCTCTCACACCAATGTTTTTCTCTTCCTCTCTCGTCTCTCTCCCTATCCTTCTCCTCTCTAAAAATAAATAAAACATATTCTCTGTGAGGAATTAAAAAAATGTACAAATGTCTTAAAATATCTGCTCTCAAAGTATTAATATCTCTGGAATATGTGAATTTTCACTTCTAGTTTTAAATAGACAGGAAAGAATGCCCAGCAGGAGCTGGCACCATGGAGGGACACAGCCCAGAAGGAACTCTCCTGAACCAGACAGGGCGGTTCTTTGGATCCTCCTTTCCTTCCACCCTCCAGCTACACACCCTCCCTGGAGTTGGCTGCATTTCCTAGAACTGGAGGAAAATGAGCTGGACATACAGGAAGGCCTAAGGTGGCTCTGAGAGCAAGCAGGCACATCAGTGGCAGGTGTTGTTACTCCTTGTATTAGTCTTATTGTTGCTCTAACAAATTCTCATAAACTTGTGGCTTAAAATCACATGTTTACTATCTTACAGTTCTGGCTGTCAGAGTCAGACATGGGTCTTACAGGGGTAAAATGAAAGTGACTGCAGAGCTGAGTTTTCCTGGAGGCTTTAGAGGAGAATATATTCCTTGCCTTTCCCTGCTCCTAGAAGCCATCTGCATTCCTGGTCTCATGGCTGCACCACTCTGACCTCTGATTTCATCCTCATGTGTCTTTTTACAACTGACTGTCTTGACTCCCTCTTATTAGGACTCGCGTGATTATGTTGGGCCCACGTGGACAATCAAGGATACTCTCCCCTTTTCAAGAACCTTAACCCCATCACATCTGTCACGTCCCTCTGCCATGTAAGGTAATAGAGTCACAGGTTCAAGAAATTAGAACTTTGTGACACTTTGAGGCAGAGGAGTTGGAGGGGTAGTGGTGATGCATATTCTGCCTACCATATCCCTTTTCAAAATTTTTTTTAAGTTTTCTTTTATTTGCCTATTATTGAGTTACTGGTGGCCCAGTGCACAAAATTTGTGCACATTAAAAGGGGATTAATTAGAAGAAATATTTTAATATTGCTATTTGCCCTTCCTCTATAATAGAAATGTCAGAGATGAAAGAAAATTAGCAAAATGTAAATGAAAATCTTCCTCCAGTCAGAGTCTGGGGTTCACCACACAACCCAGAGTCAAGTCCCTGCTCATCCACAGCACCTCAAAATCACATGAGACTCAGACCCAGCCAGCCCCACCCCCACTGGGTGAGATCCAGACCCAACAGGCCCCATCCTTGTCAAGCCCCGCCGGGCTGGGAGTGCAGCCTCAGGTCCCCCATCAAGCCCCGCAAGGTGGGGGAGCAGAGCCTCAGGTCCCTCGTCAAGTCCCGCCAGGCAGGGGGCGCTGCCCCAGATCCCCTGTCAAGCCCCACCGGGTGGAGGGTGCAGCCTCAAGTCCCTTGCCCCAGTGCAGTGCCACACAGCCTCAGGTCCCTGCTGATCACTCTTTAAGGCTTGTTACAGGAACTCAGCCTCTGCTGTGGGTGCAGCCATCTTGTGTTATGGAAACCCCACCTCCACTGTGGGCACCACCACCTTTGTGATGGTGTGACAGTCAATTTGCATATTCTGTCTTTATTAGATAGAATGTCATGTAATAAGAAAATAATATATGAACAGATTATTATTTTTTCTGATTTCTTGGTATTTGGAAATTTTTAATTCCCAAATATAGGGCACCATTACTTGTTTAGCATATTTTAAATACAGGAACTAAAGGATAACTAAGCCTTTGATATTATTGATTGAACTTTCTTACGTCAACCTGTGACAAATTTTAAGTAGAGAATATGTACAAAGACTTATGTTACAATAATGTGTTCATAGTAATCAAGACACTACTATTAAATATATAACATACTGATTATTGAAAATAATTACAGAATACCTTAATAGGTTAATTTACATGGAAATCATTAAGAACAGGACTAAAAATTGTCTATAGAATCTCATCACTATAGAACTTGGCTTATGCTAAAATATATTATCATTTCATATGTCTTTATTAAGTGATAAATAAATATTGTCATCAGGCCAATTTCTCTCAAGTGTTGTAAGCCCCAAACTCCTTTGATTTGAAATCTATATGAGAGGCTTGAAGTTTATGCTACTTGTTTTTTACTTCCTTTTCTAGAACTTTTTTTTTGTCCAAACTTTACAGTCTTGTTTTAAGATAGTCAAGGTTAAGACTTACCTTTATGCTTTCAGTGAGCATAGACGAATGCACTTAAATCCAGAAAGCCAAAGGCAATATTAGGAGTTCTCATATTTCTTTCCACGAGTATTTTAAGAGAAGATTTACCCCATTCTCAAGCACATTGAAACGTGTCAGGATGCAGGGAATGGTCTGTGGGGCAGGCAGAGGTCCAAGTGTGTCCAGCGGAGGTCTTTTCACTCAGGAGGTACCAGAAAGCAGGAAGGATAAGGAAAGCACGGCCAATATTGCATGTGAGAAACTAAAGCTACCTCATCCGTAACTCAGTTTTCCAACAAAAGGCAGGAAGAAGAGGAATGTAGCTTTCAGTCACCCACTTGAAACAGCAGTTAAGCTCAAAAAAGGACTGACAGAAAGGTAATTTTACTTAAAAGTGCATTTGTCTGCAAGCAGCTATGATGTCCTTCTAAAGCTGAAGGGATAAACAAACTGTGGGACATCCACATAATAGGAAATTATTCAGTGATAAAAATAACTGAATTATCATGTTGTGAAAAGACACAGACGCTCAAATGCATATGATCATAGGAAAAGAAGCCAACCTGAAAAGACTACATGCTATATAATTCCAACTATCTGACATTCTAAAAAAAGGCAAAGCTGTAGGGGCAGTTAAAAGATCAGAGATTGCCAGAGCTTTGGAAAAGGAAGGGAGAAAGAGGAAATGGATGGGTGGATTTTTAGAGCAGTGAAACTTTTTGTCTGATACTGTAATGGTGGATAAATGACATCATGCCTTTGTCATAACCCATGGAGGGTACAACACAGTGAATCCTAATCTAAACTGTGGACTTAGCTAATAATAATGGATCAATGCTGGCTAATCGATGGTAACAAAAGTACCACGATAATACACATTGTTAATAGTAGGGGAAACTGTGAGGGAGGAGAGAAAAGGGTTATAAGGGAATTTTCTGGAAAAGAAAAAGTGCATTGATGTAGCTTCTTGCTAGTTGGAAATAATGTTGTAATTACAGAGTTAATCACTGGACTGACACAGAGATTATGGACTCTGATAAAGGAGTTAGTCTGTAGGGTGAGTTTCAGTGAAATATAATCTTGCTGCAAAGAATCATAATAGAGCCTGATTTCTTGTCTTTATGGAATATTACTCTTCTTCAGTTTTTTGTTACTGAACTTTGGGTTCTGTCTTTAATGATTATCTGAAGGGAAATCGTTTTAATGTCCCACAATGACCTCTTAAAGCACAGAGCATATTCCATGAAACTGAGGCACATCCCCTTGACTCTGTACACTCTACCCTTGAGGGTATTTTATTAAAATATTTGAAAGACCTTGAATTTGTAGCTGTAGCCCAACTCTGACCATATTTACCCCCTTGCTGTGCCACTTTCTTATGGTAACTATTCTCAGATTATTAAAATTGTTTTATCTTGAGGACACTACTGGTTTTCATTAATTCATTTGTGAGTCTTCTGCAAGGAGATGAAGTTTTCATGGTTGACCAAGATATCTACTCCACTGTTACATAATATTTCTAAATGAGCTGAGAGTAGGAGAAGGTTGTCATAAATATGACAAAATATTTATTTGTGTGAACCTGTGTCACTGGGTTAAATATCCTTTTAAAAGTTTTAGCCCTGACTGGTGTTGCTCAATGGTTAGAGTGTCAGCCCACCAAAGGGTCGTGGTTCGATTCCAGGTCAAGGGCACCTAATTGGGTTTCAGGTTCAATCCCCAGCCATTCTGGGTGTGTGTGGGAGGCAACAATCAATATGTCTCAATTCATTTGATGTTTCTCTCTCTCTCACTCTCTCCCCCACTTCCTCCTTTCCACTCTTCAAAAATCAATGAAAAAAATATCCTTAGGTGAATATTGAGGATTAACAACAACAACAAAAAAGTTAAAAGTTTTATATAAAAGTTAAATTTGTACTGAGGGAATATATACAACTTAAGAAAATCAGACCCTGACTTTTTTGTTCAGTGGATTTAGATCTGTAAATATGACAGGAATTGTTCTTAGGAATTATTTTTTGTTGCATTATATTTATAAAAAATCAATTGGATGTCTATACAGGGTGGGGCAAAGGTAGGTTTACAGTTGTTCATAGAAAAATAATATAATAAATAAGTAATAATATAGAAATAAACTGTGTTTTCCATATTCATAACTGTAAACCTACTTTATTCCCATTCTGTATGAAATAAAGATTTATAGCATATTTTCTTTAATCTGTATATAAGTATTTATGACTAGCTTTTAAAATTATAAAATTATAAATACTACACAAAATTAACAGTACAGAGAAGCAGATGGTAAAAATAAATATTTCTCTCATAAATACCCTATTGCCTATTCATATTTCCCAGAATATTTTCTATGTAATGACTTCTAGTTTGTCTTTTCAAAATTACCTATGCATATATAGGCATATATATATTTGAGCATGTAATGTATATTTTAAAACATGTGATGAATCACACACACACACTGTATAAACATATTTTGACATCATCCTATGTAATGCTCCATCAATCATGTGCATATGGGTATTGATGTATGATGTGTGTGTCTAATGAGTGTGGTTTTGTGCTTCAGGAATATGCATCTGAGAGAAAAATTCATACTTTCCTTTAATTATTGAAATACACCTCTAATGACAATCACCTGATATAGCAAACAGCTTTGTCTAGAATCCTGTAGCTCATATCTTGAGGATAGAGTATAAGTTACAGCAGATCATTAAGGTTCAACAATAGATTTCCTGAACCCATGTTAGTCTTGCAAACTTGGCTTCATAAATTTACTGCAGTCTTGGAGTGCTCTGACACGACACTTCCAATACTTCAAAAGTTTACATCTGGCTGTTGGCCAAATAATACAATCTTGGTTTGACTGTCAGTGGAAAATATTCAATTAGATGAATGCACAGTGGAATGAACTCTTCCTACAGGATTTAAACTCAACAAAACATTGCCATGTAATTTCAGTAGGACTGAATTTCTCATAAAGCAATGCCACTCTGAATGTTAAATGAAATTAAATATTCTTTATTTTTCTGGCAATAGCCTTATGGGTAGATTATAAACCTTCCCCATTCCAGAGATGTCTTATTTTTATGCCAGAAATCCAGAATTAGAAGGCAGCAAATTGTGGTCTTTAAAATCCTCTGGAGAGGTCTCAGTAAGTGGAGCTATTTGTATTTTTTGGCTACATCATAGGCAGCTCAATATTGCCTGGTAATGCACTCCGTTTTTCCAAATATGAAACCGTTTGCGTATCTGTATGGTTTGCAATGGGAAAGCAGATTTAAGGACTAGTTCATGGGGAGATCTTGAAAAGAGCTATTAATGCTAGTCAAAGTTTATTTGCCATATAGGCAAATGTATTAACCATTTACTCTAAAGCCAGTGGCTTTTAATGACCAACAGGACATTTTTGTAAATGCCTGCTGTTACTCTATGCAATAAATTAAACACACACACACACACACACACACACACACACACACACACACACACACACCCCTGAAGTGATTAATAATGAGAACTCAATTTTTCATAGTACAAATAAAAGTCGTTTGTTAAAAAGGAAAATTCTTAGCCTATGGAAGTCATGGTAAATTAAGGGCATGCATTTAGTGGCCGGTATATAGTTTAATTTAAGGTTGAGTTTCAAGCATAGAACTTCAGATGGTAGGATAACAACAGGGAAAGGGCACATACATGAGCTGTGAGAAGCTGGTTGTTGGATGGGAGAGTGTTTTCTCTCCCTGTTTCGCATGTGCGATTCTTTTCTTGTATCTTTTGGCTTTTCCACGCCGCAATTACATTGCTGATGTCATTTTATTGTTGAAACTGCCTGCAGAAATGCTATGTGCTAATTCTGGATATCAGAAAAAAGCTGCAAGGAATTGAATTCTTATTCTATTAATAGGTACAAAAACAATATATTAATTTATACAGTTTTAAACTAGCGTGAGATAAATAGTTGAGAGCTATATCAGCTTAAACTTTTGATGTGAAGAGCCCATCCTCTGAATTCTGGCTTGCAGAGGTTACTTTACATGTTGTAAGACACCCCAGCATTTAAATAATAAGCTTAGCTACCAGTGAAAAATTGGATGTCAACAATTATTCTCAAAGCTTCTCTTACCATCGTGCATCTCTCCTTTCTTCTTCACCAAGGACTATCCAATATTCAGTTTTCCTGACCTTTTGCACATTGACTTGTTCCATATACATTCTTCCATCTTTCTGAGATTATAAAGTTGCTTTAAATATTGACCAGTTAATTTTACATAATCCACGTTGGAATGGCAGTGAATATGAACAGACTGCAGGAGCTCATCTCCAGAGGCCCATTCTCTTCTGTGTTGGAATATATAATCACATAATTAAAAGATGTTAAACAATAAAAATGTAAAAAGTGGAAGTCTTCACATTGTTCTATTTCTGAGTGTTAGCATCTATTAACAATTTAATGTCTACCCTTCAATAATTTTTCCTATATGCAAAAATGGAAATGAAATCACACTATATATATTCTCTGTATCTCTTTTCAATTAATCTATATTAAATCATTTTAATACATATAAATCTTCTAAGTTCTTTTTAACTAGTATGTAGCATTTTGGTGTATAAAGGCATTAGGATTTTTTTTAAGGCATTATGACTTAATGAACCAAATTTCTATTAATAGGTATTGAGTCTATTCTTTACTTTGTCAACTAACAACAGTAGTGAAACCAACAAAACTGCTACAGATGACTATATATCGCTTCACACATTTCTCTGAATACTAACTTATTTAAAACAACTGTAATTTGAATTACGGAATCAAGGAAATATATAATGCTAATTTTGTTACTTGTGATCAATTTTCCCTCCAGAAAGCATCTCCCTGTTTCCACTTCTATGTGCAAAATATTTCTCAGTGGTCTTTGGAAGAAGACCTTTTGAGAACTCTTGGATATTTGAGACCAATTAGTAAAAGCAGTTTACACGGGTGAACACAGAAGACTGTGCCCCTTCAACCTCTTGAGTCTATTTGGTTCATACGCAGAGAGGGTTACCATGAAAGCCGTGTCCTCCAGACAAGAAACTTCAAGGGAGCAGTGTTCTAAGATGTGAACTGACCTTTGGTTTTACACGTTGCTAACTGTTCAGAAGTCCATGGGGTTTGTCAGTATGGCAGGTGTTTACTAGGTTCTTTGACTATTGCATGGATTTTACGGATTCAGGTGTAACATATGTGCAGTGAAGGATAGCATCATTTGGGGGAATTTGTTCCCAGAGTATATTATATTTACACCAAGAACTGAAATCCAGAGTATGTTTCAATGGTATGACTGGACTCTGTTACTTAGGAATATATTAATACTGAATATTATAATTTCATTTAAAAAGAAAAGGAGAGAAACTTTTCTGATGAGAAAGTGATATCCTTTCCTTCAGGAAAACTAACTAAAATCTTGTTACGGAGGGTCCTTCTACTCTATTTTTTTATAGATAATGAAGGCTGGAAGTTTGTTTTATTAGCAGCTTTAAACTTTATGTGCCATTTTGTACAATGTTTCCTCTATGGCATACGTAATTTTACAAATATTAAAAATGTGCTTAACATCAGACATTCTTTGTTAGTTAAAGTTAAGGATGAGATTTTAGTGTTGTACTGTGATTCCTGGGAACTCACAAATGCCTGAACCATGAATCCTACCAAATACTTCTCCCTCAACACCATGAAGTTCCTACAGGAGCTGTTTAATGAATTTATTTACTTATTTGGAATCGACTCTTCAATAGCTGTGTAATTTCCTAATCCTCTAATGCAAGTCACTATGGAAAAGTCTGAGTCAGAACTTTGGCATAGGCCTGGAGGTCTAAGCGGGATCTCCTACTTTGCCATAGTCCTACCGCTATTGAAATCCCAGAGTGCACAAAAGGCCAGAGAGAGACTGAGTCAGGGACTCAGGCACATTTCCCCACACAGCCACCACAGTGAGCACAAAGTCTGAGGGGAAAGGTGAAGCAGGGACCTTGGTCTTTAAGGCACAGTGCTAAAATGAGAGCCGCTAGATATTCAGGTTCTCATCAATCATACTGAGGAAAGTAATGCTTAAATAGTGTATGCTATGCAATCTAAACCACGCATGTATGCAATCTTCTAAGCACCTAACATATAGCCACTCATTACTCCTCATAACAACTCTGCTAGGTAAGAGCCCAGAAGAAAACTGAGGCCCAATAACGACATCATCCCCCAAATCATAGTATGAATTGGGTCTGAATCTAGATAGTCTGGTTTCAGAGCTAGTGCTCTTCATCATTCTGCTCTACTTTTTCTTCAGTGGAGAATATGAGGGTAGAACAGATGAAAAAGAATTTGGTATTGCTGGACACAAGGTGTGTCTAATTGGACATGAGAAAGTAATTTCAATGGTATTTAAAATTGTTTGATTTCTTATCACACACTTGGTACCTTCATTTAATTCTCACAATAATTATTTGGTGCAGACACTTATTGATCCTGCTTTGAAGATGAAAAATCTAAGCAGAGGGAGAGTAAAGGATCCTGTTTGCGGCTGAAAAGTTGGTAAGTTGTAAAACCTGGAATCATAACTATGTTTCAGTTTGCCATGTCAGGCTTTTCTGCTAGGCTATGAGAGGATGAATGTATTCTTTCCCACTATTCCCTGACATTCTGAACTTGCTTAGCTCATTAAGGTTTGTCAAAAACGTTATCCAGAAGTCTGTACTTTTTTGTGGTGGAGGAGAGCCAATAGTTATCTACCTGTCTGTCTGTCTGTCTATCTACTTATTTGTATTTGAGGCTGGTAGTCTTTAAAGGGAGTCCTAGTTCCACCTAGGGCTTCTGATTGATAAAAGCGCGCGCGCACACACACACACAAACACAAACACAAACACACACAAACACACACACAAACACACACACAAACACACACACACACAGTTGGGAATACTAAAATAGGTATTTCTATTGTTCTCAGGTGTCTTTAAAATATATCTTAATGTGATATTAATTAAAACAAATTCAAAGACATAGTGTAGATTAGTCAGAACTTTTAACTCTTGTTTGATTAAATATTTAAACTTTGTGAAAAAAAGCAAGAGTTTTCTGTCCAGCTTGCTCCACCCAGATTTGAGAGCTCAGAAATGAATCCAATTACGACATGTAAAAGGAGGCCATTAACAACATGAATCACACCTCATTATTACATTTCCAGAGAGAAATTATAACACAGAATGAAATTTCCTTCCTGATTGGAGAAATATAATTTCAAAGATCTTAAACCTGAATTTATCCATACTGATAACCCCTTTTGGCAATAGAGAAGTCTTAATTATATGCTAACATTAGTAACTTAGTGAAAGAAAGTGAGCTTTCTTTCTCTCCTAAGGGGAAATATTCTAATTCCAAACTTCCCCTGTTTTTCACTGTTCCCAAATCCCCATGGGTAAACAAGAAATCAAAACAGTTCTGCAACTGCTTCGCACTCCAGCACTGGATTTATTGTGAGATCTGATATCAGAGCTTTTATCTTCACTTGTGAGTAGTGTATTTCACCTTTGTAGCATTCAACGCCTTGAGTGACATTAATTGCCCGGATTCCACACATGACTTTTTCTTGCCTACTTCTGCTACCTTCTAAGAAGGTTTTTTTTTTTTTTTCTGGTATTGTCACTGAGTTAACTAAAGGGACATTCTCAACAGATTAAGGTGCTGTTATTGACATTTCTAAATTTACAATATGTTCAGCAACTCAAAGGATGAAAAAAATTAGATTATTGCTGCTCCACATTCCCTTCAGGGTTTTAATTTTCCAAGCCATAATATATTTTATTAGTTATTTTTGAGGCATTAAAAAACACACAACACTTTCTACTTCCTTTACTTCTAAAGCAAAACCTCTGTTTCTCAAAACTTCCATTTTTTAGTGATTTATCCTAATCCTCCCAAAAGTTTAAGTTTAAAAATATCCAATCTATCTTTGAATTTGCAAATATTTCTTTTCTGTTTTTTTACAAGAAAAATACCATATTGCTGGTAGATTTTATTTTATTTTTTTATAGTAGTTTTTATTTTTTTTATATATATTTTATTGAGATTTTAAATTATTTTCCTTTTGCTTTGTTTAAATATTTATTTCCTGTACACACTCTTCTATATTCTGCTTTGTCCGTTTCTTCAAGACCCAAGGAATAGGAGGTCACTCCAAAGCATCTGTTGTGTTTAACAAACAAAACACCTGCCCATTGTCCTCTTTCCGATGGCGGCGTTTTTGTACAGGAAATGGACTTTTATAATAGGCTTTGACAAATTGTTTCATCTGGTTTCTTTTTGGTGGATTTGGTCCTTCCTATATCTTCTTCCCACCTTTCCTTAACCTTCACACAGAGCAGAACTGTTTCTCTATGTACAATCGCTCAATCCCTTTGAAAATATGAAGTGAGTGATTTCAGTAGAATTCTCCTCTTATCTTCCTAGCTTTTGTTTAACAAGTATATTATCATCTAACTAAGTGGACTCATTATGAAAAATAAGTTCCCCAATTGTTCCAATTATTAACGGTTTCCTATGCTTCCAGAGAGAGTCTCAAATGTTTCTTCACCTTGTTTCCCTCTCCGGAAGTCAATTCAACCTATTTTATGAAATGGTTTCCCTGTTCTATGCCAGACCAACTGCTATCTATGTTGCTTATCTAGAACTGGGTTGATCTAAATGGTGCACTTAATTAAACTATTTAGATTGTATTTAGGAGTGCTTATTGGAAGGCTTAATGTCCACTGTCCTATATCTTGACCTAAGATGTTAGGAGGGTTTGATCTCCTTTGATTGCTTTCTTCCTTAGAGTCGAGATGAATTTAGCCATATTACCCTCTATATCAGTGGTTCTTAACCTTTTTTTGGCCACGCCCCACCTAAGCAGCTCTAAAATCCTGATGTCTCCCCCCCCTCCCATGACATATAATTCTTATTATTCAAAAAGTGAACTCTGCCCTAACCGGTTTGGTTCAGTGGATAGAGCATCAGCCTGCGGACTGAAGGGTCCCAGGTTCGATTCTGGTCAAGGGCATGTACCTTGGTTGCGGGCACATCCCCAGTAGGGGGTGTGCAGGAGGCAGCTGATCGATGTTTCTCTCTCATCAATGTTTCTAACTCTCTATCCCTCTCCCTTCCTCTCATTAAAAAAAAATCAATAAAATATTTTAAAAAAGTGAACTCCTATTCACATGGAGGAAGCCTAAAAGGCCATTAAGACCTAAACAAGTTTTCAAAGGACATGGCATCCTTGAGAGAGAAAAATAAAGGAATAAAAGGACAGTTGAAGTACTGAGGAAGAAATCACTAAGAAATTGTTAAAAAAATAATATAAAGTGATATGAAAAAAATAGCAAATACAGTTTCAAAATATAATAGAGAACTGAAATGCATACATATGACACAATATAAATTTATATACTATATATGAGGCATGTAGAACCATAAGAAATGCAAAAACATCACTGTTAATAACTAATTCTCAAATTGCCCCCCTATGGGGCATGTGCCCCACGTTGGGAACCACTGCTCTATATCCTCAAACATTTTACTGAGTACTATTCTGCCTCCTTGACATAATTGAAACCCTGAGGACTAATTTCCCCTATAGTATGTTTAAATGGGTATTGTTGTGTTTTGTTTTTTTTACCATATTTCATGAACCTCAAGGTGGAGAAGAGAGGTTGGTAATTCTCTATTCCTGCTTCAGACCATTCTTCCTCTAATTCCCTAGTATTAGTTTGTTGCCATAACAAAGTACCACATTCAGAGTGACTTAAACAGAACTGTATCTTCTCATAATTCTGGAGGCAAGAAGTTCCAGATCAGGGTGTTGGCAGAGTTGTTTCTTCTGAGGCCTCTATTCTTCATGTATAGATGGCTGTCTTCTCGGTAGATCTTCACATCATCTTCCCTCTGTGGGCGTCTGTGACCTAATAGCTTCTTTTCATAGGGGCCTCGGTCAATTGGATTAGGCCCATCCTAAGGACCTATTTTAACCTTAATCTCCAAAGACAGCCATATTCTGAAATACTGGGGGTTGGAATTTTAACATATAAATTTTGGGAGGGTCCCAGACTCAAACAGGAGAAGCGGGACTGTCTGGCTTTGGTCGGAACCCGAAGGCAGCTTTCTCTCCGAGGTTTGCAGCGGTTGCTGGGACTCTGTGAGGCAGAGCCCCTAGGGACAGAACTGAGAGCAGCCATAACTGCATGCTCCGC
>NW_006296284.1:733939-744977 GCF_000327345.1 Myotis davidii
GCTTCACAGATAAGGAAAAGCTAAAGGAGTTCATCACCACCAAACCAGTATTATATGAAATGCTGAAAGGTATCCTTTAAGAAGAGGAAGAAGAAGAAAAAGGTAAAGATACAAATTATGAACAACAAACATGCATCTATCAACAAGTGAATCTAAGAATCAAGTGAATAAATAATCTGGTGATCATAATAGAATCAGGGACATAGAAAGGGAATGGACTGACTATTCTTGGGGGGAAAGGGGTGTGGGAGATGCGGAAAGAGACTGGACAAAAATCGTGCACCTATGGATGAGGACAGTGGGTGGGGAGTGAGGGCGGAGGGTGGGGCGGGAACTGGGAGGAGGGGAGTTATGGGGGGAAAAAAGAGGAACAAATGTAATAATCTGAACAATAAAGATTTAATTAAAAAAAAATTTTTGGCATGGGGGGCATTTCAGCCCATAGCATCTTCCTACTCATTCTCACACATTTGAAATCTAAGCTTCTGCCAACATACATGTTTCTCTCTTGGTTCTTGATATCTGACCTGATTATTCTCCTTTATTTAGCAAAAAAGTAAGCACCTTTTACAAATATTGCCCTCATTTTGAATAATTTCAGAGTCATATCAATGTCCCACCTTCCAATACTTTGTTTTATACAGTTTTTTTTTTTTAAAAATCCTTTAGCTCCTTTCTTCCAGTCACCCATAACTGTTCTATCCAAAATCTCTGAATTAAATCTCACTCTTCTCTCTTCCACTTTGCTTATTCTACAATTTCCATTTCAATGCTTCCTCAGCATCATTAGAAAACATTTATAACTTTATTTCCCCCAATATTTTAGGTTTCTTTCTCCTTTATTTTTCTGCTTATCAAAATTAAATTTCATGCATAATAATTTCAGTTGTACTTTTATAAATATACTAAATTCTCTCTCTCTCTCTCTTTCTCTCTTTTACTATAGTTGTATGGTAACTCCTTAACCATGGATGAAACCAGTTATATCTTGTCTGTATCCCAGCACTGAAAGAGCAAATCCAGTGAGTACAAGTTTCACTATAAGTGCATGACACTTACCTCTGCATTGCTTGTCAGCCTTATTATATTTCTCTGGCCAATTCATTCATTCATTCCTTCATTCAACTATAGAAAACTTTTAAAAATTCTTCACAGACTTCAACTCTCTTTATTTCCTTCTCCATCTCTCACCTTATCTTCCACATCACTAAGAAAATAGAAGCACTCATCTCTTTCAGGTCAAACATACCAATCTATGTGGAACACACTGTATCCAACTGTGTATGAGATCTCTCTTCTTGTAGATTTCAATTGAGTCTCAAAATTATGGCCTTTCCCCACCTTTCTCCAAATGAAACTCCCTCCTTCCAATGTTACCTATTTCAGTGAATGGTAGTTCTAGCCATATACTATTATAAGCCAGAAAATATTGATATTCCCCTTCTCCTCTCTCCTCTTTTTTATTCCACTCATAAGCTTTTTTGCTTTTATCTTCTAAATATCTTTACTGATTTTGCTTCATATTCTTCACTTCACTATCCTGTTCCTAATTACCAATAAATATGGCTTCTATAAGCACGCTCCTATTAATCTCCTTAACAATCTCCATTTCTTCACAATGCAATCAGAATAACCTTTTGAAACCACAAATATATTAATGGTACTACCTTTCCTCCTCTGTTTAAAATTCTTTGAAGTTGCCAGTTTTTCTTGGGTTAGTGGTGATAAATATCTACATATATGCCTAATATGCAAATTGTCCCTCAGGAATTAGACAAAGGGAATGATCGCTCCTTATAATGTGTGTTGACCACTGTGGGGAGGAGCAGAACAAAGGCCCTGGCTAGAGCCGGCAGCTGAGGAAGGGAGGCCCTAATCATCGGCCAGGCCTAGGGACCCTACCTATGCATGAATTTCGTGCACTAGGCCTCTAGTACTGAATATAAGACTCAGCATGGCCTCTCCAACAACTCTTTCTTATATCATATATCCTTTGCATTTCAGTTCTAATTTTCTACCTTCCTTTAGTTCATTGTACATGCTGGATCCCTCTTACCACATTTACATCCAATTTCCCTTCTATTCATCTGTCAATTTCAACTGCTTATGTCTTATGTATCCCAGTAAGTATGAAACACTAAAGGATATTCTCAATAAATACTTGAAAATTGATAACTAAATAAATGCATGAATGAAGAATTGAATTTTGGGAGTGGAATAATATATATATCAAATTAGTAGGATAATTTCAGGTATAGAAATGATGAGTTCATGTTAATGAAGGAATCTTACAATAGCGAATTTGAATTGCAATGCAGATTTCTCAATGTCAACTTTAATATTCTCTACACCAACATCAAATTAATCAGTAGATCATCTCTTTTCTATCTCTTTTGATTTACTTTGCATCAATTTACTTCTCTCTATCTTTAGAATAATGGTTTTAATTCAAGACACTATTCTTTTTCATCTTATTTTCTGAAAGAATCCTCCTCTTGTCTTCCTGTTTCTAATCTTATTTTTCTAGTATATTTTCCATTTTTTTTTTCAAATTTTCAGAGTGATCTTATTAAAATAAAAAACATATCAAAAAAGAGTTTTGTTGTGAGTGCCACATGTAGGGCAGATTGATTGCTCTACATGCTGAATCGACATCAAGAGATTTCAAAAGCATAATTTTTTGGTATCTGGGCAGCTGGTGATCATTGGTCCTGGTGCCTGAAAAAAAGATAAAATAAAATAAACAAAACATATCAAGCTACTTCACAGCTTATGTACCCTCAGTGTCTTCCTATTGTCTTCAGGATAAAATCTAAAAACCCTAGGGATGGCCCCTCCTCTCCATCTTTCCTGGGATCTCTTCCTTGATTAATTATCTTATATTGAAATTGCCTGTTTTCTCATCTGTTTTCCTCTCTGGCTTGTTGACTCTCTATGCTTATTCACCACAGCCAGCACAGAAACATGACACATCATAGATGCTTCATAAACCTTTACAAAATAAATTGACCATGAATTAATACATTTAAGATGTTTCAAAGTAGTAAAAAGCATTATTAAGGAACATTGAGGTTATCTAGTTTTTCTTCAATATTGTAATAAATAGTGCTCTGCTCATCGATAGCCTTTATTGGTGCCATTAATTAACGCCAATAAACCAGTGAATTAACATTGATCTTAAATTTATGTTATTGGTTGCCCCAAACCTACTCTTTGTCAAATGACGAGCAATAAGGCATATTCTCTTTGCCCTTAAATCAAGCTAAAGTTAATTTTCCTTGAGTTTAAAAGCCTGATGGTCTAATAACATGTTTTCACATGTTAGTGGAATGCCTTAGGAGTTACTCAGTAATTGTGTATTGAATAAACTTTAAAAATGAATAAATGAACTAACTGGGCTCTGTCTTAGATTTATATATAAATTTTAAAATTTGAAAAGATGAGTCAAATTCAAAAGTTTTTGCTTATTTTAGATTTTTATATGATTCTTTTTATTTTCTATGTCTATCATTTGCTATCGACAAGGTAGAATATGCCATCAACATTTTCTAATTCACAATTTTCCTTTATCTTTTTGGAGATATTTGAACTTGAAGAAGAAGAGATGGTCCTTAGTTGTTAAATCATTTAAAAATATTAACAAGAATTGTATAATTCTGTTAAAGCGTGAAAGTAGAATTAGTGGTCACATATGTGAGGAAGGGGCTGCTAGATTTAAAAAATAATAGTTTTTTTTCTGATTAATAAAGTTTTTTTTTCTTGGAAAAAAACACATAATAATATATAAATTAAAGTCAATGTCCTGCTAGCAATTCCAACTCAAAATAAAATGAAAGAAATTTATATCCCAGAATCTATGCTGAGAAATTATTTCAGAAAACAAAAATTTGAAGTGTATGAGTACTTTGTCTTCTCTGACATAGCACTTACCTTGGTCTTCACAAGTCTGCTCCAGTGGCCAGACTGCCCTTTCAAAATCTAATGTTGGGAGTTACAATCCTAATCTCCAACTCTCTATTTAGGATTGCCATTACCATTTTATTTGAAATCTTGACATTTTGATATTTGTTATACAAATGTCCAATACGTTAAAGTTATCTTTTATACAGTTAAATATTATGGTATAAATCTACCAAGAAATTTCAAAATTAATACAACTTTGAGAAGGCTAAATTTATATTGATGGGTGAATTGAAAATTAATCATGTGACGGAGTATGCAAATTAAATATATTATTTTGCATTTTGAAGTATCACAATGTAAAAGAACAAGTCCCAAGAAGAAAACAACCACCTATTATCCATTTATTTTAAATTTTCATTAAAGTGTTATAAGAGAAAATAGCAATAATTTATTATTTTTATAGATAAAGATATTAAAACTACAGAAATAAGCTCAGGCTGAGTCTAGTTAAGATGGACTATTTTAATAGGTGGCCATGAGAGTAATGGGTGGTTGGCAATGTGAAAAGGATACCAATAGATTGAACAAAAGACTGATAAGCAGATAACAATAAATGAAAAGAATAATATTCAACAATAAAAAATAACATATGAGAAACATTTACTACAATCAAATATCACTTGAAAAAAAATACAAAATCACTAATGGAATATGAAACAGTAAAATTACTGCTTTATTTTCAGCTACATAATTATTTTTTGGTACAGTGAAAATGACTTATTCAGTGGATCTTGAATAAAGAAATACAAACAGATTTCTCAAACCAGAACAATGAGGGATGAGGGGCTGAGGTAGGGAATGCTGGAGGGTATAAGAGGGGGGATTTGCGCCATATGCTCTAATTTGGATTTGGACAGCTTTTTGGATGTCTTTGGTAATAAACAGGATTTCTGCTTTTTGTCTTCATGATGTGGGGTTTACATTTTTGGGGGGGAAAAAACTCTACTAGTTTAAGGAAACAAATGAAAGACCTTCTGGTTTGAATATTTATTTTAATGAGAAGAAAACCCATTTGGATGAGAAAGGTGAAGAAAAAGCAAGTTTACGTTCCCCTGATGTGCACTATGATCACGTCTGTCTTACCCAGCTCTAATTTTCTTTGATTTTAACTCATCTGTATGACCAGACATCTGTGAGTATTTATGCCTTTTTTGGTTATGTGCTGTCCCATTCTGGCTATCCATCAAACCCAGAACAGACTTCCCAGCAATGTTTTGTACAAAATGTAGAGTAGAATGATAACTGATTAGCATTACGTGATAAATGGACATTCTTCAGCTGAAACTATAAAGTGCAAAACAGCTGAGACAACATATGAGCAGGAAATATAGTGCACAGTCTGTCTCTTGGTTCCTGTTCGCACAGCTAATTTTTTTACTGCTACAATTCAAAACTATATACAGCTCAGCCACTGTATATTCTAGCCAACAGATCTAAAAAATGGGATAATGCCCTTTTGTCTGCACAGATTTGGGGGAAGAAATGCTGGTGACATATTACTAGCATGGTATGTTTCTTGTTGGCAAATAGAAAAAGGTAAGAGTCAAGGTTCTGATTTCAAATCTTCTGCTAGAATTACTGAAGGACATAGCTCCCCTTTTAAGTAAATGCTCTAGGACCAAGTCTTATGGTATTTTATTCTCTCAACTCGGATTCATTTCTTGATGAATCACTGAAATAGAAAGGTAAGATTTACAAACCAAAAGCCTACAGAGTAAACGAGAAAGTGAGATTGGGTGGGGGCCGAGGTGTGAGCTCCTGCTCTATTTAAGGGTCTCAGCTACTCACCAGCGCCTAATTGTATCTCTGTACTAATGAGTGGACTAGTGTTTCCAAATCTTCCATTTTTCCCCCCAAGAAGTTACAATTCATAATTTTGAAATTCTGTTTCCTAATTTGAAAGTTTATATATTTTTCCTTTTAAACACAGTGGGCACTAAATGTCAACTCTTGAAGAGGGTTAATTTATAGGCTGCTGGCTTTTAACCTCCATCTTAAATATTTTAAAGAATCTCACAGTTATATGGTACTAACAAGAGCTGACAATTCAAGAGTTAAACATATACCAAGCAACTATCAAAGTTTAAGCATAAGTTTTACATTACATTGTATTTATTACCACCTGTCCTGGTTGATTTATTAAGTCATCAGTGTATAATAAACTATTAAATCAAATAGTAGCCTATTACAATACTTTTTTATCAATTAGTACTTTATCAATTTAGCTGGAAGGATCCCAATAAATTTTCTTATCCAATTCACTCACTGCATATATGAAAACAATTAGAGTCAACTATCAGGTGATGAGACCAAAGTATTACAGTAAACTACAATAAGCAATGCCTTGGGCCTGACTGCTTCTCCCATATTTTCTTTCAGTGACCTTTTTTTTTTTATGACATCTAGCTTCTTAATTGTAGTAATGGGAACAAGGGCTACATCATGACTGACTTAGCACCAATTGTTCCATTAAGTTTTTCTGTTTATAATAATAAAACAAGGATTAAATTAGGGTTTGCTCTAGCACCAACTGTGAAGAGGAGTTTTCTTGTTTTTCCTTTTCAAATCCAAACAAAAGTTTATTTACGAAGTAACAGAGGTAGAAGAAGGGAAAGGCACAGGAGAGAGAGAGAGAAAGAGAGAGAGAGAGAGAGAGAGAGAGAGAGAGAGAGAGAGACCTTCATCTTAAGAGCTTTTATCTGGTTTCCAAAGGCAGGGATTTTAGGGGAGGTCTTGGAGGAAGATCTCAATGGAATATTCATCAGCTTTCCAGGTGCGTGTCCTTTTAGGGTCGTGGTCTCTACTGGTAGGTGAGTAGCAGTGTGGGGGTCATTAGTTATTGTAGCAGGTCCTGATGTCAGCCATGGTGTCACCCCTTCTGGTTTTGCTGCTTTCCTGAACCTGGAGCTCAAACACAACTGAGGCCTAGGTGTTTTCTCTAGGGCTTCATGCTTAAGAAAGCGGTCCTGCAAGGGCCCGTATGGACGTCCTATAAAGCTATTCTCTGGCCTGCTTCCTCCCTGCCACATGACTAGCAACATGCCGGGGAAGGAAAGGTGAGGGGAGTGTCAGAACCTCAGAACCCGCTATATGAAAGGTCTGGGGTCTAAACCCCATGACCATCAACATGCTAGGGGAGGGAAGACCACCCAGGGGACCAGGTTCCACCCTACAATACTTGTGTTTAGTTTGCCTGTTGCTAGGTACCCAGGCTTTCGGTGCTTTTGCTCGGGACCTCCTGTACTTGGCCTAGCCTTAAGCAAATAGCCTAAGGCAGTGTCAGGGAGCATATATATACCCTCATTAAAAAAAACTCACCATTAAAAAAAAAGAAATTAAAAAAGAAAAAAACAGGCAAAAAACCCTCACTACTTTTAAGAACTTTAGGTAAATTCATTATAATCAGACCCTAAGAGTAAAAGGATCATTTCTTTGGTATGATAAATACATATTTTAAAAAAGTAATAAACTGAATTCTTGCCAATTTAGTTTGTTATTTTTATTAAAATTTATACAACTGAATATCTTTCAATAACATTTTTTTTATCCCATTGATTTGAGAGAGAGAGAGAAAGAAACATCGACTTGCTGTCCTACCCATTCATACTAACCATTTTAACTCATCAAAATTGGAAATATTTCAGGTTAAAAAATTGCTCTGTATAATTAGTATTTATTTTGTTTAAGAGATTAAACAAGTCATATTTTTTATCATAGTGGTCCATTCATTAATGCATAAAATCTAATAACTATGTCAAAGCTTAAACATTTCTAATTCTTATAATTCTTCATTGGCCTCTGGGTGTTCATTTACCTCCCATGGATAAGAGCAAATTAAAATTTAGATAATTACATCTATTTCATCAGGAAATAATAGTCTTTAAAAAATTCTTTCCTGTGAAACATAATGCTAACATATTTTTGTGCATGAAAGCTGTGGACAGCTAAATTCTAGTTAAAGTATTTGCTTCCTTAAGTCATGACCTCACTAATTTCAGTTAGAATTATACTAGATATTGTGCATATTTCTGGTTTGTTTTGTTTGGAGAACAATTTGTAATAACATTAAAATCTTTGCAATATTTTCTATTGAAGTTTTGAGGATATCTGTAATTCTGAAACTTGATCTTTTTAAAAGCTTGTATTTAAAAATTTGTCAGTTTTTTAAAAATATTTTCCCCATGTTCTTTCTTTTTATAATCTAATAATATCTTTATTAAGCCTATTTTCAGTTCTAAAAATATTTAAGAAAATTTGTTATTATGAACACGTTGAATAAAACCTAATTTTTTTGTGCAGGAAAAGAGATTGTAACCATGCCGACATTTTGTCCTTTGAGATCCCAATTGCCTTATGCTGCCCCAGGACTTCCCAGGCACCACATTTTAGATATCTCACTTTAAGCATGATTTATATTCTGGCCCTAACCTTTACCTCTACCACATATTTTGTGCCCCATTTCCAAAGATTACATAATAAATCAATTTTTAATATGCTAATGACTATAAAATATTAGGTCAAGTAAGCTTAATAGTGGGCATTCACAAACAGTGCCCTAATTTAACATAGAAATCCAGTTTCATAGCCATGCTAACCTTGAAGGCCCGCCAGGGCTGTTGGCTGCCAGACATTAAAATCCATCCTCTGCTTCTTTTATAATAAACCCGGTCACGAATATTAACTATTACTTTATTCTGCCTTATGCTCTGTATCCCAACCTGTCTCCAAAATCTTTGGCTGCTAATATCATGAACACTGTTAATGTCATGGATCTTATTTCATCCCTCACACCTGGGTTTTAGTCTATAATATTTCTCTTGTCTACATCACTGGCTTCCCTCTTTGACTATAATTTTGACTAGTTTACTTGAACCCAAGTAAGTTTGTATTAAGCAAGAAAGATGAGAAAATAAATGCAAGATCACAATAACCAGCAACATTTTTAGAAAAATAATACAGAAAATTAAATCAGTCTCCCAGTGTTCTTTGGTACTTAGAATGTAAACGTATATGAGCAAATTGAACTCAGCTCCCTGTAATATCAAATATTTATATTGATTTTATGATGGTACAATAAATTAGTTGATTATTTCATGAAATGGTTTCAGTGCCTTCTCTAGAGAAATGTAAGTAAAAACATTGCTAGAGGAATGTATGAAATGTTAGTCATCTCTTTTCTAATATTATCTTTCTTGTTCGGCTTTAAGAACAATGACATTTGGTGGGATTTCATTTCAGTGCTCAAATTGTCTCTATTACTCTTTCCAGAAACACAGTATTTCAGAATTTTGGTTTTATTACAAAGAAAATTGCTAATGTTTTGTATATAGTGTTGTGAGGGTTTATTTTTTTCTCCAATCCCAAGTGATTGATTCACCTAAGCTGTATAGCACAGGGTTTAATGGTATAATAAGCAGGTGTGAACATTGAAGATGAAGATAAAGCAAAGCTTAGATATCCCCTGCATTCCTTCCTCCCACATATTACCTGGGGCAGGTGAGGTGAGGTGAGAGGAGTTGCCTAAACATTGCTGTTGTGTTACCTCATTTTTCCTCATTATTTTCTATTATTTCATAATGATCTTTATTGTTAAATACATTGCATGTTATTTCCACTTGGTCTGTCCTCATATTAAAAGTCAGGGAATAAACAACAAAGACACTTTTCATTGATGAACATGTATAGCTCTTCAGTAACATGCAGGGATTAGTATAGTCTATAAATGGATAAAAAAGCAACCCAGTACGTATTTATGTATGTGTGTGAGTGTGAGGTTATGCCAAAATCTTTCAGTACACTGAACCCTTCCAGATCACTCACACTTAATGAACAAGAATTGCTCAAAGACTGCCTTATATATAAGAAAGAATAAGAAGTCAAATATATTTTTGTGGTTCTGGAAGGCCATATGCTGCCCCTTCCCCGACTCCAACTAGCCACAATTCTTTTTTATCCACTGATCAATGCTTGCAATTCTGCTGTTAGAATTTAATTTCTAATTTACAGCTTTTTGGCCTATGAACAATAAATTATTATTGGAAGATTAATGCCTTAAGTGGTTAGTCATTCATGTAAATGAAAAAAAATGAGGACTTTATAAAGTAGGGAGCTTATGCAATGATTATGGGAGTCTTAGCACGTCTTTGAAAAACAAGATGCTAAATATTTCTGTATATGTTTGTATGAACATCAAGGAAAGAATTAAAGGATACACACGAGGCTATTAACAATGGTCACCATGGAGTTGGGATTCGACTGGCATGATGGTGGAGAAGGAGAGAAATGTGACTTTTAAAATTTATAAAATGTATATATTTTTGCATTGTTTTACTTGTTGTAATAAAAATGTATGTGTTGTAATGAAATGTAATAAATAATGAAAATGAAAGATAGAGTGTGAGAAAAGAGGGCCACTAAATGGGAAAGGATCCTTTATGGGAGAAGTCGATTCTTATAGTTTCATAATTTTACTCAGGACTACTCTGTGAATGCCACAGGGTGACTATCAGATAAATTTAACATGGCCCATTATTGAAGACTTAGTGAACATAGTATGTAGGTTGGAAGGTTTGGCTATGATGATTCTCAAAACAGATGGTATTAAAAAATTATTCTGGAATACTGCTAGTTTAATTAACCTACTATTATGGTTACTATTATCATAATTGGCAGTAGGTAAGCAACCCTGTAGGAGGGCCTACTGTCACTTATGAATAGACAACAACAAAACAAATAAGAGAGCTTTGACCTGTAAACACTATTACCATTAAACTACAAAAATTTTGTCATGATAATATAATATACTTGTGAAGCATAGCAACATTTGTGCATAAACACCAATGACATATATATTAATACCACTCTTTCTGGAAAGGAAAGTGATACAAATAGTGAAACCCTTGGCCCAAAAGTCTCACTTCTGGAAGATAATTTTAAGGAAGATTCTAGAACTGAAAGAAAATCTGGGTGTACTGATATTCTAATTTTAGCATTAGCTTAATATGGAAATATTAACTTGATTAGTAGTAGCAAATTTATTTGTTAATTTCAGGACACTATATTTGCATGATTATAT
>NW_006296284.1:744993-748296 GCF_000327345.1 Myotis davidii
TAATTACACATATATGGGAAAAGATAAGGATCAAAGTGGATGCTAAAATAAAAATAATTGTGCTGTGATAGTGGGATGATGAGTAAATAAATATTTTTGAACATTTATAACTATTTTCCCTTAAGATAAAAAATAACTTTGATTTAGGAAGGAGATATATCAAAGTAATTATGCAGTAAGATATTCTATACATTTGAATATGAGGAAATGAGCTACTTGTACTTTTTAAAAAATTATGTGCTGCCAAAAAGTTAATAATTGACATCGCTTTTGAAATTCTGATTACATGGGTGTGGGGTAGTGCTCATTGTGGTAATAATTTTTTAGTAGTTTATTTTTTATTATTTATTAATTTTAAAGTGTACAATTCACTTGTATGATTTAAGTGTATAAATGTAGAATACTGACAAAATTATACAACCATCACGATTTAATTCCAGAATATTTTTATCACCCTGAAGTAAAACAACAACACCCTTGTATATAAGCAGTCATTCTCCATTCACCCCTCTTCCTGCTCCTCACCACTGCTAACCTATGTTTCTGTCTCTATGGATTTCCTATTCTAGACATTTCATATCAATGAGGTTCCTTGTAGATGACATCCTCCCTGTGTCTTCACAATGTCTTTCTCTATGTGCATCTCTTTCTCTGTGTATAGCTTTTTTTAAAAAACAAAACAAAACAAAACATAAGGACACCAGATTTATTAGATTAGGATCCCATCCAATATAACCTCATTTTAATTTAACTGATTATATCTGCAACCTCTCCATTTCCAAATAACGTCATATTCTGAGGTGCTGGGGGTCAGGACTTCAACATGGAAATTTTAGGCAGACACAGTTCAAGCCATAACACTAACTTAACAATATTTGGTTTTCTGATCTATGTACACAGAATATTTTTCAACTTATTTAGGTTTTTATTATCTTTCAAAGGTGCCATCTCTGAATAGAGATAATTTAGTTCTGTGTTTCCAATGTAGATGTCTTTTATTGATTTTTTTCCCCTCAATTGTCCTGGCTACAACCTCTAATACAATCTATATATAAAAGGCTAAGTGACTGACTGTGCGTCCATCCAACACATCTGACCAACTGACCGGCTGGTACATATAACATGCACTGGCAATTTAAAAATAAACATTGACTCGTGCATGTGCGATACATATAAAGCTCTTGAAGTGGATATTATTGAAATCCCCCGTGAAATGATTTGTAACAGATCTATTATTGAATCTACCTTTGGAAATAGTATATTTATAGATAATATTAAAAATATATCTAAACATGTGATTCTTTGTCCTAAAAATGAGAACGTTCATAAATTAAATGAAGAAATTTTGGATATACTCAATGGAGATTTTCGCACCTGTTTGGGTTATGATTCCATTGATTCAACGGATGATACCGAAAAGGAAAATTTTCCCATCAAATTTCTTAATAGTATTACTCCTTCGGGAATGCCATGTCATAAATTAAAATTGAAAGTAGGTGAAATCATCATGCTACTGAGAAATCTCAATAGTAAATGGGGTCTTTGTAATGGAGCTAGATTTATTATCAAAAGATTATGACCTAACATAATTGAAGCTGAAGTATTAACAGGATCTGCAGAAGGAGAGGTTGTTCTGATTCCAAGAATTGATTTATCCCCGTCTGACACTGGCCTCCCATTTAAATTAATCCGAAGACAGTTTCCCGTGATGCCAGCATTTGTGATGACTATTAATAAATCACAAGGACAAACTCTAGATAGAGTAGTAATATTCCTACCTGAACCCGTTTTCAGACATGGTCAGTTATAAGTTGCTTTCTCTCGATTTCGAAGAGCATGTGATATTAATGTAGTAAATACTTCATCACAAGGGAAATTAGTTGTAAATACTTCATTACTCTGAAAGTGTTTTTACTCTTAATGTGCTCTACAGGGAGACATTAGAATAAGTTTAATCAATTTTCCAGTCATTGTTTTTATTAATGTTGTTTTTATATCATGGTTTTGTTGTTTTTATATCATGTTTTATTGTTTTTATATCACATCTGTTGTTGTTATATTATGTTTTATTGTTTACTTATTAATCAATTTATATATTATTTTCATATACATTTTACTAATTTTATTTCATCTCTGACACTTCTATTATAGAGAAAGGGTGAATAGCAATATTAAAATATTTCTTCTAATTAGTTTCCTTTCAATGTGCATGAATTCGTGCACAGGCAAACTAGTGTTTAATAAAAGTTGCGAGAACAGAAACCCTTTTCTTTCCTGATTGTAGTTAGAAAATTTGCGGTATGAACTATGATGCTAGCTGTGAATTTTTCCTTAGTACGTTTTTATCAATCAATCCTAGTTGGTTCAGTGCTTTTATTGGGAAAAAATGTTGGATTTTTTTTCAAATGATTTTTTTCTAAATCCATTGATATATATTAGTTTATTCACATAGTGTTTTATAATGTTTCATTTTGTATGTTTAGCAAAACTTGCATTCCTGACATAAATCCTACTTGATTATGATGTATAATCTTTTTATGTTACTGAAATAAGGTTTCCTAGTATTTTTATTGAATATTTTGCAGCTATATTCACAAGGCATATTTTAGGAGACCCTTAATTGACCCTTATAGAAGTAACTCCTCAATGCTTCAATTATTTTTTTAGTCTTAGTTTATATCTCTATCTCTATCTCTATCTCTATCTCTATCTTCTCTATCTCTATCTCTACCTCTATCTCTATCATCTCTTTCTCTATCATCTCTATCATCTCTCTCTCTCTCTCTCTCTCTCTCTCTCTCTCATCTATATATTATCTATCTATCTATCTATCTATCTTCTATCATCTATCTATCTATCTCTATCTCTATCTCTATCTCCATTGTCTCTGTCTCAATCTCTGTTTCCTCTATCTCAATCTCTCTATCTCTATCTCTATCTCTATCTCCATCCTATCTCTATATCTATATACTAGTATCCTAGCTAATAAAAGAGAAACATGGTAATTAGCCATACATCCGCTACCCTTCCCATTGGCTAATCAGGGCGATATGCAAATTAACTGCCAGCCAAGATGGCGGCTGGCAGCCAGGCAGCTTGAAGTTAACATGAGGCTTGCTTGCTTCAGTGACGGAGGAAACCAACGTTCCCCGCCTGCTGCTGCCAGCCTCTAAGCTTGTAGTTTGAAACATTCTTACAAATATAGAAGCTAAACAAAACCCCAGAAACCTGCTTTCAGCCAGCCAGGATCTCAGAGCTGGAGTTGATACAGTGTTTCGATTGTAGAACCCAAACAAGCCAGAT
>NW_006296284.1:749091-754136 GCF_000327345.1 Myotis davidii
TGAGGGTGGCAGCGCACCCTCCCAATCTGCCTCACTCTGTGCATGACAGGGGACGGCGCCCCAACTCCCCTGTTGGCCCCGCTCTGAGCCCGACCAGGGGCTGCACCTAGCGATTGGGCCTGCCCTCTGCCAGCCGGGAGTAGGCCCAAGCCAGCAGGTTGTTATCTCCCGAGGGGTCCCAGACTGCGAGAGGGCACAGGCCGGGCTGAAGGACCCCCCTGCCCCCCGAGTGCACAAATTTTTGTGCAACAGGCCTCTAGTATATATATATATCTGTCACAAATTTGAACTATGCTTTTTTCTTTATTAAGCAAGATATACATTTCTTATTGAACCGGACAGACTTCTAGCGTTTAGTATGATTTAGAACTGTTGGGATTTAGTTTTCTTTTTCATTTCTGAGCAGGTCAAATATCTGTATTGTGCTTCTCCTATATCTCCCTCCTGTTATTTTATGTTTACTTTGGGCTTTCTTTCTCATTTTTGCCAGAGGCTCAGAACATGTTCGAATATATTTTTACAGATCAGGGCCATCTTATTTTATTTTTCCTGGAATAAGCTAACAATATTATTTTACTCATTACAAATTACTGCACTTGCTCCTGCATGCCCTATCCATAATTTCTAACATATTGATATGTTCAGGTTTGCTTTTCCTTGGAAAAGAAACTTTATAAGAATTATTGAATGTTCTGCATTATTTACACTACTCACAGCAATGTTCCAAATCAATCCGATGTGTTCACTGACAGAATAAAACCTTTTCTAATTATACTTTAACAGTAACTTTTGGATCATAAAAATCATTTACTTTATGAAATTCACTTTCCATAAAGATACTTTTAATTGTTCTGAATCATGTTAAAATACCCGAAGTCCCTTTGCTTCAATAAGAAATGTCCTTGCCTGTAAAGGACATACCTATCCCCAGGATGTTAATCTATATTTCTGTTTATTTTATACTCTGATTACTTGCTTAGATCCTAGCCCCCAATCCCCAAATGGGACAGGACTGTTTGAATAAGAACTGCAAAAGCAAAAGATGTCCTGAAAAAGAAGGAGAAGAGAAGAAGATAAATATGCTGGGCTTTTCAGAGGTGTAAGAGGAGGAGGGGGAAGTGGGGATGTGGGGGCTGAGATGTGTTTGCTCTGAGTATCATGCAGACCCTGAATATATATCCCGGTGTAGCTGTGAGAAATGGCTCTGCCTGTCTTAATAAAGCTCTTCTCTGGGGCTAAAAGTTTCCCAGTGTTCTGTAAAAACATTGCCCATGGATAAATAGATAAATAAATACCATGAACTAATATCTGAGTGGAAATATGGTATATACTAGTACCTTTAAAGTGAAATAATAGGTAAGTCTTCCTGATTTTACCCATTTCATAAAGGGATTAAAACAAGGAATCTTGTCTGTGGAAAATAAAAGGGAAAAAAAGCCAATGATAGCAATAATGAATCTCTAGAACAATAAAAGCTTTTTCTTTCTTTTTTTTTTTTTAAATTTAGGGGGTTCCCAGCCTGGCTGTTCTCTTCCTTTTAAAGTGTCTGCAAGTTACTGGTAGAAGAAGTCCTGATGGAACAAGAGGGGGAAAGATTGGGAAATGCCTGTTCCATACATATTTGCCTACTTGTTATTTTAGTTTTCTTGCCTCATTTCATTTTTCCAGTTATTATTTTTATTTTATGGACTTCCTCCCAACCATATTCTACTTCTAAAAATGCTCTTGCTAAGTCAACAATGACATCATCATTCAATCTAGTTCACACTTTCCAGTCTATTTATCTTATTTAATCTCTTTGCCACATTTAACACAGTTTATCCCTCCTTTTCAGAGAGAGTGGGAGGGAAGGAGGGAAGGGGGGGGAGAGATAGAAAGATAGAGAGAGAGAGAGAGAGAAACATTGATGTGAGAGAGATATATCAATTTGTTACCTCCCACATGCACCCCAACCAGGGAGCAGGGAGTGAATCTGCAACCCAGGTATGTGCCCTTGACTGGGAGTCAAACCCTCAACCCACAGTGCATGGGCTGAAGCTCTAACCATTGAGTAACACTGGCCAGGACTCCAATAATCTTTTTGACTGCTCTGTCTCAATGATAAATGATCTTATATCTAAAATTATACATTTCTACATCCCAAATCTGCCCCCCTTCTTATATTTTTTTTTAATTCTGTTTAATGGCATTAATTTCTAACAAGACTACCATCTTAGAAGCATCTCTAGCCTACTTCCTAATACCTCCACATACAGTCAGTAACCAAGCCATGTTGAATCTATCTTCTTAATACCTCTTAAATCCGTTCTCTTTCCTCCTTCACTGTTATGGTTAAAATAAATCCCCTAGTAATTTTTTTTATTTTTACTTATTTACTTTTTAAAAAAATGTATTTTTATTGATTTCAGAGAGGAAGGGAGAGGGAGAAAGAGATGGAAACATCAGTGATGAAAGACCCTTCAGTCCACAGGCTGATGCTCTATCCACTGAGCAAAACCAGCTAGGGCCGTATAATTTTTTAAATGGAATATAGGGAGTGAGAGTGAGGAGGAGTAAAGCAGAGAAGGAAAGAAAACCAATTGGTGGACACAATACCTAGCTGGCTGCCACTAACGGTGACTGCTCGACCTTGAGAAACCATCCCCTGAGATGTCCTACAATCCACATAGAAGGAGTGGGAAGGGGTGAGGTTAAGGAAATATTGGAAGGATTTATCAACTTGGTTCCATCTTCTATTAGTCTAAGATTGGTCCAGGGGCTTTTGCAGCATTACACTTTGGAGTTACACAAAGATGGGTGACTACTGGGACCAAAAAGGTCAACAGGAAAGCCTCAGGACGAGAGGCACATGGCATATGACCAGGCAAGGCCCTGTGAGACAGTGTTGTTAGATTATAAGTCTCTGAGATCAGACAGGGCCATGCAGAGCTAGCTGAACCAAAGGGGGTCTGAAAGTTTCATCTGAGGTGTTCAACACACTTCCTAACTATTATGTCTTTTTTACCTCATCTAGCCTATTTTCTGAAATGCCACCAGCCTGATCATTTAAACTGCAAATCCTACCAATCCAGCCTTAAAGTTCTTCAGTGATTCCCAAAGCTCATATGATAAATTTAAAAATTCTTAATATCTAATACAAGGGATTCATGACCCAATTCTTGTTACTTTTGCAGCATTTGCAATGCTTATGTACATTTATCCCAGGAGACAACCATAGGGAATGACCAATACTTTATGCCACAGATTTTGTTAATTTGTGGTTTATTCTGCTTAGGATGCTCTTATTCATCCTTTACAGTGGCTCAAATGTCACTTTTTATGTGATAACTTTTCTGCTATCTTCTGACATAACTTAGTAGTTCTTTTCCTAAACTTCCCTAAATTCTGGTTCATAGTCGAATACACCACACAACAAAAATGATTTAAGAATTAGTTTACATCTCTGGGGTATATATTGTTTTCTATTAATCTTGGTATTATCTAGGATTAGAAAAAACAAACAAACACAAAAAACCTACAACATATCAAAGTGTACTTAAAGAGGTAGGTTATATGAATAAATAAATCAAATGTTTGCCTCTGCCAAAAATAATTTTTATTTTAAATTTAAATCTGCAATAATCACCCTTTTCCTTATAGTTTATACATTTATGTGTCTTATTTATGATATTAGTTACTTGTTTTGCTTCTAGTTGATCCATTTATGTTCCAACTAGAGGCCTGGTGCATGGCTTTGTGCCCAGTGGTGGGGTCCCTTGGCCTGTGCCCTCTCGCAATCTGGGACCCCTTGGCGGATGTCAGACTGACGGTTTGGCCTGATCCCTACAGGCCAGGCCGAGGGATCCTACTGGTGCACAAATTCATGCACCAGACCTCTAGTATGCATATAAGATCTTTGGTTAATCTCTTCCCACCTTCCCCCTCCTCCCATCCCTCTGAGATTCATCAGTCTGTTCCATGTTTTCATGCCTGTGCATTGACCACCTGCCTCCTGGTGCATCATAGCTACCAGTCGAATGGTTGGACCGTCGCTTAGGCATATATATATATATTGATTCTTCAGCCATATTTTTAACTTCTTAAGAGTAAGATGAAGTAAGACTTCTTTGTGTTTTTTCATAACATTGTGCACAGAAAATAAGCTCAGTAGTCACTATAGAATTCACTCAACAAGTTAATGAATAAAATGAATATTTCATTTCTATTGGAACTTTTACTTAAGTTGTTCTCTGTTTTTTAAATTTCAAGAGCTTGAGCTGAGTTAAGGAGTGATTGTTTTTCAGTTCTTTCTTTTCCTAGTCATTCTTTTTTATTCCATTTGTGAGTTGATGGAAGTAGCTCTGAAATATCATGAGCAGATTCTTCCACACTCTATGAGGTCTTTGTGTGTCGAGTGCTGTTTTAAACTACTACATTAAGAGAACTGTGACAGTGTTTTCATAAACCTGGATGAAGCCAGAATATTAAAGGATCTATGTAATAATTGATGAGAATTAGTAACTATTACAGATTTGTGGGACTGAACTACTGCTCATGGACTTATTGTATACTAGAGGCCAGGTGCATGAAATTCGTGCGCTGGTGGTGGTGGGGGGGGGTCCCTCAGCTTGGCCTGAGCCCTCTCACAGTCTGGGACCCTCCCTCCTTACTACCCATCTGCTCACTGCTCCTTACCACTTGACTCACTGTTCCTTACCACTTGGCTCGCTGCTCCTTAGAACTGCTGTGGAGGTGGGAGAGGATCCTGCCACTGCCATTGCACTTGCCAACCATGAGCCTGGTTTCTGGCTGAGCGGCGCTACCCCTGTGGGAGCACAGTTACCACCAGGGGGGAGCTCCTGCATTTAGCATCTGCCCCCTGGTGGTCAGTGAGCATCATAGCAACAGGTCATTCTTGTTCCAACTTAACGTTCGCTTAGGCTTTTATTATATAGACTAGAGGCCAGGTGCACAAAAATTTGTGCACTCGGGGGGATGGGGGAGGTCCCTCAGCCCGGCCTGTGCCCTCTCACAGTCTGGGACCCCTCAGGGGATGACCGCCCGCT
>NW_006296284.1:754282-755778 GCF_000327345.1 Myotis davidii
CTTTTACTATATAGAATAGAGGCCTGGTGCATGGGTGGGGGCTGGCTGGTTTGCCCTGAAAGGTATCCTGGATCAGGGTGGGGGTCCCCACTGGCGTGCCTGGCCAGTCTGGATGAGGGGCTGAGGGCTGTTTTCAGGCAGGCCAAGCCTGCAACTGAAGCTCCCAGTCTCCCTTTTTTCTTTTTCTTTTTTTATTCTGGGATTTATTTACCTTCTGTAATTGAAACTTTATTGCAGCTCCAGTTCTGAGGCCGGCTGGCTGAAAGCAGGTATCTGGGGTTTGTTTAGCTTCTATAATTGCAACATTGTTGCTTAGAGTACAGCTCAGAGCCCAGCCGCGGCAGGCGGGGAACCTTGGCTTCCTCCATCACTGGAGCAAGCAAGCCTCCTGCTTGCTTCAGCTGCGTGGCTGCCAGCTACCATCTTGGTTGGCAGTTAATTTTCATATTACCCTGATTAGCCAATGGGAAGCGTAGTGGAGGTATGGTTAATTACCATGTTTGTCTATTATTAGATAGGATAGTATCTGCACATACATGAAAGATAATCTCTCAATATTTTTAGTATAATGAAGAGACTGTCACATTCTCCTTCTGAATCACTTTATACAGAATTTTCATTTATTTGCTTCAATATATAGAAGAATATAAAAAAGTGTCTCTAGGAAAACTCATATATCTGATATGTGATAGAGAAGCAGAGCTGATTTAAAGGGAACTCATACAACTTAACAAAAGAAAGATAAAAAAAAACAATCAAAAAATGGGCAAAGGACCTAAATAGACACTTTTCAAAAGAGGACATTCAGAAAGCCAAGAGACATATGAAAACATGCTCAAAGTCACTAATCATCCGAGAGATGCAAAACAACAATGAGATATCATCTCACACCTGTCAGACTGGCTATCATCAACAAATCAACAAACGACAAGTGCTGGAGAGGATGCAGAGAAAAGGGAACACTCGTGCACTGCTAGTGGGAATGCAGACTGGTGCAGCCACTATGGAAGATAGTATGGAGTTTCCTCAAAAAGTTAAAAATGGTACTCCCATTTGACCCAGTGATCCCACTTCTACGAATATATCCCAAGAAACCAGAAACACCAATCAGAGAGGATATATGCTTCCCTATGTTCATAGCAGCACAATTTACCATAGCAAAGATCTGGAAACAGCCTAAGTGCACAAGTATTTTTAAGACATACAATCCCTGACTAAATAGTCACTGACCTTAGATTCTCAAATTTAAAAATGCAACAGCCAACACTACAACAGCTGTCTGATGTAAACGAATCAAAATTAAACCTATTTTTTGTCAGATTGACAAACAATATATATTTTTGGTGTGCCACAGAAATTTAGTAATTAGTTTATGTGTATTATTTTCAAAGGTTTCCAATAGAAAAAATGTTACAGTGAATGTCTTTGTAAAGACATTTTTAGAATCTTTGATTATCCTTGTTTGCTAAGGACTCCAAAGTAATGCTTTTACCTCT
>NW_006296284.1:755864-771055 GCF_000327345.1 Myotis davidii
GGGGTATGCTAAATATAAAATACTTAATTTTTCTTCTAAAGCTTTTTTTTTCACTTTAGTATTCCATCTCAGTAAACAGCAACACCATCTAATTATTTAAACCATAATTGGTAATTATAGCTATATTTTACTCATTCATTATGTAATCCAACGGTTCTCAACCTGTGGGTCACGACCCCTTTGACAGTCGAATGACCCTTTCACAGCAGTCGCCTAAGACCATCCTGCATATCAGATATTTACATTATGATTCATAATAGTAGCAACATTACAGTTATGAAATAGTAACAAAAATAATTTTATGTTTGGGTCACAACATGAGTTACTGTATTTAAAGGCCCAGAAGGTTGAGAACCACTGAAAGCCATTAGCTCAAATATATTTTCTATATGTATCTGCTTTTGTCACTTTTGCAACAACTACCTTAGTTTGACCCCACCCTTATCTCTCACTTGGATTTTGAATTATTCTTGCTAGTTCCCCTATTTCGACAGTTGCCATCACAGCATTCAGAGTGACATTTTAAAACTTAAATTAGATTATGCCACTTTCCTCTTAAAACTCTCCAAATTATTTCTCATTGGATTTAGAATAAAGTTCAAACTCCTTATGGTGGCCTTTGAGGCTCTACTAGAGCTAGTTCCTGAATAACTCTTTCTTTCCTACTTCTTTTGCTCTGTTGAATTTGGCCACATTGAACTTCTTCCTGTTCTTCAACTGTAACAAATTTGCTTGGATTGACTCTACAAATATCAGCTCCTCAGAGACTATCCCTGACTATCCTATCTAATGTAACTTCGTTCTGTACCCAATGTTTGAAATGGTTTTCACTAAAGTGCTATATTATCTGAATAGTACTGCATTTTTCTACCTCTGCCCTCTAGAATACAAACTCTATATTGCTAGTTACATTATCTTTGTTTTTCCTGCTATGTTCCCAGTTCTTTTAACTCCATCAGCACATGGTAGTCTTTCACTAAAATTTGGTAAATAAACAATGAACAGTCTTAGAATGAATCCCTAAGGGTCAAATCTTTGGTTCAAGTAGTATAACAGTTTAAGTTGTTTTTGTGTGTGTGTGTGTGTAAAATAACAGATAAATTTCATTCATAAGTATTGTCTTAACTTTTAATTCAATAAATGAAAGTATATATATTTTTAAATGCTCATCAAATAAAAGAGATTACATTAAAAAGAAATACTGAACTTGCTGGGTAAAAAAATATCTTGCATAGTTTGAATTCTTTATAATTGAGGTTGAATTATGTATTATTTATTTTTGAGGTTGCATTATTGTTGACAATTTATATTTCTTCATTTGATCTAGTTTTAGCAATGTTTCTTAACTTTGGTTAAACATGAAAATAACTTTGTAAGTTAAAAAAAAACCCACAATAATACCTAGGCCACACTTCTATTTGTTGAGGGTGGGCCCTCACATTAAAAAAAAAGTACTTCAGGGGTTAATAATCTTTAGCCAGGGTTGAAAACCACTGAAATTCATTAATAAATATGTTGTGCCCTCAGATATGCAGCTGTAGATTGAGCCTCCCTCTGTGAAATTGGGAGAATAAATACCGGTGAAATAACCTAGCAGGATATCTTCACAATTTCTTTACATTCTCTTCATGTGTGACAGTTAATAAGCTCTTGCCCCTCAGTTTCAAACCCACCTTTTCATACAGTGTGATGCTAAGGCTGAGATACCACAAAACATGGTTTCTCTTTGCAGCTGGACCCTGCCAGGTTCTTCCAATGGGGGGCGGGGGTGCCACAGGGAGACTAGAGGGTTGGAGGCAGAAGACATTTTTTATTTCTGTTAGCATCTCTGTGCAACTTCCTCACTAATGGCAGCAGCAGCTCATTCCACGTTAGTGTTTGCAGCAATCAGAGAGCCAGCTTCATTAGCGATCTCTCTCCCAATTCTGAATCCCATCTCCTTAGGGACCTGCCCCTGAGGTCCAGAGGCTCCAATCATATCCAAGCAGTGCCCCCTTCTCAGAGTCCCAGTGCCACGGGGCCCCTTCTCCTTCCAAGATTCTACTTCAATTATTTCAGCCTTGTCCGTAAGTTCTCCCAGTGCTGGGGTAGCATCTGCTTCTGTAGTAGCGAGGTCATGGTACTTCAGTGTCTGCTTTTTCCTTCCAGTTCTTTAATACCTGCGTAACGAGTATTCATATGAGATGTTATAACTCGTGTGGTCTCTATCTAACTGGATTCTGACTAACAAAGTAGGACCGAATCATTGGCACTGGCTAGTTAAAATGTCTAAAGCACTGACACGGCTATATCTTAGTTGCTAATGGAGCCTTTAAAACTATGGGAGGAAAAAGTTAAGTGGCCTTCTAATGCTGATCCTAAAGGCACGCATTTCAACTTTTTAGTAAAAACAAACATCTCATTCTAGCCACACATTCATATATTCTGGAATTGTTTAGCGAGGTTCTTCATTGCAGACCAGATAGAGTAATGAGTGGCATACGTTATAGTAAGACTGCAGTGCAGAGGAAAACATGATGAAGAGATTATAGCATTAGAAAAGGAATCAGTTGTATGGGCTAGTCCCAAACTCATACAGGTATGTTTCATTTCTATTTGACTGTTTCTTCTTCTCTTTAAACAGTAAAATAGTAATTTTTGCCCTACTTACATGATGTGTTTTTTGACAGAAATAGGAAACCATCTATTTTGAGAAATAGAAATTGCTGTACTAATAAAAGGTATTTAGGTGTATGTGAATTTTTTAAAGAATTAAAATTGTATGTAAAAACAGGTGTAGGCACAGTGTTAAACTTTTGTTGACTGTGTTCATCTCTTCTCACCTCAAATAAAAGAACTATAAATGCATGTCTCGCAATTGAATGTGCGCGTGCACACACACACACACACACACACACACAGGCTAATATGCTAAGTGTCTGACCATCCAAATGGTTGCTATCATGTGCATTGACCACCAGGGAGCAGACCCTAAACACAGGAGCTGCCATGTCGCGCACTGGCTATTTACAGAGAAACGGCACTGTGGACCTGGCACCCACAAAGTAACACTTGGTTCCCCCAAGTGGGACACAGGTCCCGCCACCAGCCCAGAGCAACAGCCCACCAAATCACAGCCAATACTGCGAGACCCCATGGCCAAAATGCGGCCCACAGCCCAATCTAGCCCGAATCGATGGCTGTGGGTGCCTGATAATGACGTCATGTAGCAATGCCTGGCTTCCTCTCCCTAGCAGTAGGCCTTTTAACAATAAATTTACCACGGACCTGGTGCCCACAAAGCAAAACTCGGCTTCCCCCAAGTGGGACACATAACAACGTCCGGTTTCCTCTCCCTAGCGACTAGCCTCCTTGGAGTTTCTTCAGCCCAGGAATACGACTTGCTTTATAGCCAGGTAGAAACATTTTACACTGTAACCAAATGTCTGTGAAGCATTTTTCCATGCCTCATCTCATTTGATCTTCACAGAAGTCCTGGAGTAGGTAGATAGGAGACTCGGTGGCATCCTATTTTCTTTTCATTAGCTGGAAAACGGAGATTTAGAAAGTTTAGAAACTTAAACATCTGCGATACATATAAAGCTCTCACTCTCACCAATTGCATGTGTGTGTTTCAATATGTTATTGTTGATCATGAATTTGGTTGACACTTCTATTATATATATACAGCATGAATTTCTATATTATATGGTTGTCTCTGAAAGCCAGAGACTTTGCCTCACTTTCTCATTAAAATTTTTTGAATAATACACTGTATATCATAAAGAAAAAGGTTTTTTGTCATGGTTATGATTACTGATACCAAAAATTGAGTGGGGACTCAGAAATTTGTATAGAAATTTTCAGTAATATACTGAAATGATATGTAAATATTTAGATCCAAAAATAATGACATTTAAGTACTTCATAAAGTAATTGGCACATAATAGACATTTTAAAAATATTAAAATGTTACTTTTTATTACTATTAACATTTTGTGTTTTTTTTTTAAGAAATACTAATATGACACTGTGGCAGTTTTATTTCCTCAAGTCTGGGCAGGTGGGACAATACAGTGATACCTAAGGACCTAAACCTAAAATGCCAATTATCCAATCAAGACACTATCATCTTGGTTTTCTGACTTTGAGGTAAGCCACATTATTTTTTCTCTTAGAAAATAAATCAGAGTATGGGCTGCCAAATAGTTCTGTGACATCCTGAGAGTTTGGGAGACTAGCCATTTAGAAGCTGCTTTTGTACAATATTTTACTTCTTTCCTACTTCTGAGAATTGGCCCTTGGTATCTGCAGTGGGTACCAGCTCTGGCTGCAACAAATAGAACCAAAGGAGGCTCATGTGGAAGCATACAAAGTCTTTCCAATTGGGGCACAAATTCTGTATCTTTGCTAGATTTTGTGCGAGGGAAAACAAAACAAAACAAACAAACCTCAATGCAATTTTATCTATAACACACCAAATACAGGAAAAAATCTTCATGAGCTTAGCAGAAAATATGATTTATTAAACATGTGATAATCCTGGGCTTTCCCCATAAGTCTACCTTTATAGCCTGAGGGGTATACTTGGGTGACAATTAACCTTTCCCAAAACAAGAGGCATTTACCACAGAACAAGACACCTGACATTCTCTGCTCTTTGGCATCAGGTGAATCTGAAAACCCGCTGTTGCCATTCTCTTGTTTGAGTTACCTTCTGCCTCCATTCTGAAGAGGCACTGATAGCAGCAAACCTCAGTTATTGCAGTTGTCTTGGCAGGAACACTCAGATATTCTGTTCTCTGGCTGCTCGCTCTGACTATTGGCAGACAGAGGATGAACAGGCTGCAGAATCAACCCCATTAGTGTCAACCTAATCCCCTGTAATGGGATCCACACTGGCCAAGATCAGGCACCATTACCCATCCCCACCCTTGTGTAATATGTCTTAGCCTAGCACAATATTGAGCAGTTAACAGGAGGGATGATAGCATTGCATTTACCGCCCCCTTTTGAGGAAAACCAGAAGAATACCATTGGGAGTTTGATGTTGCACATGCAAAGACTGGGAAAAATCTGTATTTTTTGCAGTGAAAGGAGAATATTCAGATGTGTTTGTATATCTATATACATATATAGATATTACAATTTAATATATAGTATATATGTATTCCCAGATGTACTTCTTAAAGAACAATGTTGTTGGAACTACTACTATTCTAGTACCAATATTCAAGAGAAAATATTACAAGATTCTTGAGCAGAATTGTGTATGGGTGTATGTTAGAGGGTGAGAGAGGCAGAGACAGAGAGAAAAAATGGAGATGATGAACACGAACACTTGTATCACACTTGTATAAAGGGAGAGACAGGCAGGAGGAGAGAGAGAGGAGAAAGTTTAATTTTTGCTGGGGATGGAGGCTTGGAGACAGCTAAGAGATTATACATAGCATTTCTGATTATTAAAAGTCCTTAGAATTTTTATTATGAGAGAAATAAAGTTTTCAGATTAAGTTCTGTTTCAAGAAAAGAGGATGATCTTGATGAACTTTTGCAGGCCCTTACCACAGAGTTAAAATTGTCTTTTACAGCCCACTACGCGTTGTTACCCACTTTCCCCTGTCTTTCTAGTTCAGATCATTTTGAGCATCAGAATACACCAGGACATATAGAAATCTGTGCTTTTGACAACAATACACAGCAGCCAAAGTCGAAATATCAGCAGCAAACCAATAAATCACCTTGAATGTTGTGCAGCAATGACAATGGCCTTGTGCTCCCAAAATGTAAGGACATAGGAGACGGAAAGGGAAGCATCCGAAGATGAACAGCTTGCCTCTGAAAGCTTCAGCAATGACAGTCATAAACCCTTGGAATTTCCACATCCTGGTTCTGGAGCTCTGATCCTTACTGATAAACTCCAGTGAGCCTGGCCCCTTCTGGTTCAGCGGCTCCTCTACGCCACACCTGTGTACGTACCCGTGGACCTAAAAATAGCATTAGCTAAAACTACATGGAAATCACAAGCACACCCTGTTGTGTGCACAGTTTGTGTTTCAATCTAACTTCTTGTTAGGACACCCACTTAACATACGTTCCCAGATGTTATAGGCAGCTGCAGCATTGCATTCTGATTTCTTCCCATGGGAGTTTTCTTTTTTTTCCTTTAAGAATTTACAATTTGGAGAGCCAAGTCCTAGTTGCCTAAATTTTTCGGCTTGTGTGCTCTTCCTCCGGAGGCTCACCATAATAAAGGTTTATAATTGGGAGATAATGGGAATGGTGGAGAGACCAAACTTTCTGTAATTAAAAGTAATTGCCATCTTGCTGGGCTGATGTGGAGGCCATGGTTTCATTCCCAGTCAGGCCACATGCCCAGGTTATGGGCTCAATCCCTAGTAGGGGGCATGCAGGAGACAGCTGATAAAAGATTCTTTCTCATCATGATGTTTCTATCTCTCCCTCTCCCTTCCTCTCTGAAATCGGTATTTATATAAAACTGAGGTCCTCAGTTGGAGGCTTTTGACCTGAGAAGGCAGAGCCACAGAATATACCTGAAATAGTATCCATTTACCGCCCACCCCCTAGTCATGGTTATTTAAACTGGGAAGAATAGAAGAAGAATTCTTGATTCTAGAGAAGAATATATTCAGGACCAAGAAGGGTCCAAAGATTCCTTTTATTAGCATTTGTCCCAGGAGTTTAGGATCATTTACATCAACGATGGCTCCACCTAATTCAAGTCTTTGGTTCAAGTGGAAGACAGTGGCTGAAAAGGAAGATTTAATTTGTAACAAATTTGCCCGTTTTAGCAGGAATATATGGGTATCAAAGGTCTGAGCACTAGTATATAAATATGACTTTACTAGAGACTTTTATTTATAAATTCAACAGCCATTTCTTTTTATGAAAATGCCACATTGTCCCTCTGGAATTCAATTTTGTGAAAAGAACTTTGAAAGAATCACAGGCTCACGAGCTGATATTTTCCTTTACATTCCGCGTGCGCACGCGTGTGCACACACACACACACACACACAGCCCCACCCGCAACCAAACAAAACACGAAAACACCAACCCAAACGTGAATTGTGGTGAGATGAGTTAATGGGAGCATATGTACCTCAACAAGGAAATGTTAAAGTTGCAAACTCAACACTTGGTCTTCTCAGGACTCCTCATCTTGCCCCTTCCTACTTTTCTCTCTGCTACCCTCTGTGTTTGCATCCAGAACTGCAGATCAACAAAGATGTCTCTTGGGTCATCTCCTCAATGATATTCAGAAGACAAAGTTGGTTTTAGACACAGAAGAAGCCCGGAAATATTGTCATACTGAGAGAAAGCAACTCAACTACATATAACTCTACATTTCTCTTAGGCATCTCGGTACTTTCTATGACATCATAAATGCAGAATGAGAAACATTGTAATATGAATAATCTGATCTGAAAGGACATTATAAAGTACTCCAGAGCCATCTTCTGCCTTTCTTGTGTAGATTTGCAATTAAAGGAAATTTAGGGCACAGACATTTCTTCTTAGTTTACATGTTATTCAATTATAATGATAGTTTATTCCTTCTTGTCACATTTATTGTTCAATTACAATATAGTTCATTATTTTTGTATGTGTAAAATAACATTTTAGAGACTGTCCCATGTTGTTGACTAAATTAGATGTTAATTTGGAAACTGCTGAGTAGTATTATAATGTATACATGTACCACCTACATTGTCCATTTACTTGTTGGACATTTTTGTAATTTCTAGTTTGTGATTATTATGGATAAAGCAGCTACAAACATTCTTGTACAACTCGTTTTATGTATAGATGTCTTCATTTATCTTGAGTGAATGATTACTTAAAAGTGAAATTATTAGGACATAGAGTAGGCGATTAGTTTTCCAAAGTAGTGATACTGCATATTTAAACAGAAATTTGAGTATTTACTTTTGATGAACCAAATTTATCTTTTTTTTAAATGGTCATAGCTTTAAATAGCCTCTCAAGGAAATTTTTGTCTACTCCAATGTAATAAACATATTCTTGTGGATTTCACCAAAAGTTTATATTTTTAGATTTTATGGGCCAGTCTGTGATCTATTTCAAATTAACTTTTGTATATTGTGTGAGCTAGCTTTTTAATCTTATTTCATATGTTTATCCTGTAATTCCAGTATCATCTGTTGAATTCCCTTTCCCCACTGATTTGTGTTTCATCTCTGATGGAAATCAAGTTTCTGGAGATTCTATTTCTGAACTATTTGGGTTTATTTAATAATTTTCCTCTCCTTACATCAATACTTCTCTGTTGTGATTGCAATACCATTTAAAAGGTTCTTAAAATCAGGAAGTGAAAGTCTCCATGTAGCAGGTGACTCCTAGTTTTGGGGAAGTATATACATATACTAGAGGCCCGGTGCACAAAATTCGTGCAAGAGTAGGCCTTTCTTCCCCCAGCTGCTGGCACCGGCAGGCATGTGCAAGGAGTTTGACCCTTGCAGCCCTGGCTTCATCCGAAAGGTCATCTAGTCTAATTAGCATATTACGCTTTTATTATTATAGATATATAAAGTTTTTCCATTTACAACATGAATAAGTTCTAGGAATATAATGTACAGTATAATAATTATAGTTAGCAATACTGTATTGTATATTTAAAAGTCACTAAAAGTAGATTTTAAAAGTTTTCAGCACACACAAATTGTAACTATTTTGGATGTGTTAACTAATGTTATCATGATTCTTTACAATATATAGATACATCAAATCACTATACTATATAACTTAAACTTACACAATGTTATATGTCAATTATATCTCAATAAAGTTGGGAATAATTTTAAAGTCTTTTTGTTTATGCTATAGCTTTTCATTTATATATAAACTTTAAATTCGCTCCCCAAATTTTTATCTGGCTTCTGATTAGGACTATATTGAATTGTATAGATTAATTTGAGAAAAGCTACACCTCAACAACATTGAGCCTCACAATCCATGAGCATGGTATATATTTTCCCTTATTTAGGTCTCCTTTAATTTCTCTTAATAGTGCTTTGTAGTTTTTAGTGTAGAGGTTGTACTTGACATTCATTAAATTCATTCCTAAGTGTTTTTATGTGCGCTTATAAATTTCCTTTTTTCAAGTTTCATGGTCTTGTGCTGCCTGTTCTTTAATATATGAAAACAGTTACCTCATCTATTTGGTCTAGTGTTTTATTTGTTTATTCCAGGAGGGTAAGTCTGACACTAGTTACTTTCTCATGATCAGAGAGGAAAGTTCTGAGCAATCATTTTGTAAGAAAAAACATTTTATGTCTCCCTCTATTCAAAACCTTGCTCTGGATCCCCATTTCCATTACAGTAAACGGCCTTACAAGTCCTCTTAGGTCCTACACATTCACACACTATCCTTCCCTAACCAACTCATTACCTATCCTCCCCCCTGTTGCCAATATTGCAATTACATTAGCCTCATTGTTGTTCCTCAAACTTCCTAGGCAAAATCCAGTGGTTCCTTGATTAAATGTCCTTTCTGCCTATAACAATTCTACAAAGATATCTGTTTGGTTTATTTCTCTTCTTCAAGTCTTGTCCCATCCTCCCATCCTCTGCCTGGAAATACTAATCCTTCTTACCTTACTCTATTTCTTTTCTTTATACCAATAGTATTTGTAACATTTAATATATCTTCATATCCTATTAATAAAAGCCTATGTGGTCATCAGACCCTCATGCCGTGATGCCCTCACGCCACAATGAGCAATCACCAGGAGGCTTTGTGTGCAGTGGGCACGTATGGGTGGGTGGGGCTGCATGTGCACATGGGTGGGCGGGGGCTTGTTGCTGCATGTGTGGCATGGAGAGGGGGCCTGCAGCTCTGCGTGGTGAGGCCTGGGGGTCCCCCGGCTCTGTGCTGTGCAGCGCTGCGGGACCCCCGGCTCCAGCCTACCTCTTTGGGGCAATCCATCAAGGAGCCCAGGTGGGTGGGGCCTACCTCTTTGGGGTGATCGATCACGGGGCTCCCGCACTGTGAGAGGGCACAGGCCAGGCTGGGGGAACCCCCCACCCAAGTGCACAAATTTTGTGCACAGGGCCTCTAGTTTTTATATAATGATATACAATTCTTTTTTATTCTTTAAAAAATATCTTTATTGATTTCAGAGAGGATGGGGAGGGAGAGAGAGATAGAGACATCAATGAGGACAGTCATTGATCAGCTGCCTCCTGCATGCCCCACACTGGGGACTGGGGATGAATCCTGCAACCCGGCATGTGCCCTGACTGGGAATTGAACAGTGAACCTCCTGGTTCAGGGGTTGATGCTCAACAACTGAGCCATTCCAGCTGGGCTAATGCTTATTCTTTACTATCTTTCTTAATACAGTATATCTCTCAATGTCCTAGCTACACTTAGTAGACCCTTTATTCCTGCTCATATCCAAGTGCCAGTATCTGCATCTTTGGGCTTTATGGCTTCCTTTGGATATGTGGAAGGCTATTCTACATGTGGCAGATTGAGTGTGTAAAGAAATTAACATCACCAAAGCAGCTCTCAACCAACTTAGGTTAGTCTATAAATATGGCAGCTCTCTCAGTCCTCTTGTGGATAATTCTCAAGGTTGTCTTTTGTATTCTCTCCCAGAATTTCTGTACAAGACTAAGTGAGAGTTTCCTCTCATGATAATTGACATAACAGCTCATCTTTGATTGGCAGCCTTCTTATCTCTAATTTAATTGCCTGCTATCATACCTTCCATCTACTTCTAAATAAATCATCTACTTCTAAATAAATTATTTTCACTCAAGTACTTTAGTCAGGATCTGCTACTGAGGGAACCCAAACTGAGACATCAGCTAGTGTGTAGTTTCATGAAGGCACACTCTTTTATTTATTATTATTTTATCTGATGTATGTACAACAGTGTTAGATGCAGAGTAGGTGTGCAAATATTTGTGGAATGAATTAATGAACTTAATTAATGCTTTTCAGAAACATTCTCTAGAATTCTGAGTACCAATTTTAGAGGTGTAAAAAGAAACTTCATTGCCATGTGCATTTTAAAATTTCTTTAATAGTGAGCCTTTTTTATATTTTTAAAGATTTCTTGTGGTTATTTATATTTTTTTAATGAGTTGGCTTGTTTTTGTAATTTTTATTTTAGGGTTAGTAAATATTTTTAATATTTACTTTTTATGAAGTGTTTTTCCTATTCATAATTATCTTTTAATATATTTTATATCTGGAAATAAATGTAGTTAGATCAATTGATCTTTTTTGTTTTTCTCCTATACCTGTACTCAAAATATTAACTTGTTTTCTTTTAGTGTTTCATATCTTTTTGAATTGATGCTTACTTTTATTTTTTACCAAGAATCCATTTTTATTTGAGATGAGTGTTTTCCCTTTGATATTGATAACCAATTACCACGGCACCATTTTTAATATATTGAATTATATTTTTAAGAATGAATAGGTATTAACTATAGAGACAAGGATGAGAAGGAATTTTCAGCAAATGGAATCAAACAGTGAAAGACAGAGTTCAATGAAGAAAATGGTGAGATTTGAGACCTATAAATAAGTTAGCATAGTTGGAAAAATTAGTTTGGACCCCATACTTCATTCTGGACCCCATTTTTATTATACTACCATGTCTTTTAAAGGAACAGATGGTGTCTGTGGCTCACCACCTAGTGAATTTGATGCTGACCAAGTAGTACACATGTTCCCCTACATATCCTAACTCCCCTTGCAATTATGTTAAAACCATGTGGTTAGTTCTGTTCAAAGAACTGTGAGTGGAAATGATGTCAGTTCTGTCTGGGCTGAAGCAGTAAAATGTATGTGCCTACTCCATTCCTATTTTTTGCTTCTGTGGAAACTTAAGAGGCCCTCTGTTTCGAATACTAGCTAAAAGGAGTCAGAGCCTTCATCAGCCTAGGATTATATAGGCAGAGTCCCCAGACATCTGTGTGGGGCATTTAATTCACACGAAAAATAAAACCTCCATTGTGTTGGATTTCTAAGATATGATGGATAATTTGCTGCAGCACAGCTTACCCTGTTTTGAATAAAGCTATATCTAAAACCACAAAATTAAAACAGAGCTCCTTATACTTCACTCAAAATCTATTTCCCCATCACATTTTCTAGTTTCTATTAATGGCACACTAGTTTCTTAGCTACACAGGAATGGTCTTAGAATTAAATAAATCAATACATTTGGAGCACTTAAATTTTAGCAACTTGTTTGTAAGTGTTTGATACTATTGTTTTTATTGTTAGTTGTTTGGTTGCAGAATCTTGGACTTGCTTTGGCTCACACCTTATTCTTGTTTAATTAGTTACCAATATTTTTATTCTATCTCCTAAATTTAGCATTAAATCAAGCTTGCTTCCATTTCCCCTCCTAGTACCTTAGTTCATGCTTAGTTTAGTCTATTATAATAGTCTCAAACTGGTGTTTTCCTTATAAGATTAGTTTTCTTTTTTTTTTTCAAATATATTTTATTGATTTTTTACAGAGAGGAAGGGAGAGAGATAGAGAGTCAGAAACATCGATGAGAGAGAAACATCGATCAGCTGCCTCCTGCACATCTCCCACTGGGGATGTGCCCACAACCCAGGTACATGCCCCGGACCGGAATCGAACCCAGGACCCTCCAGTCTGCAGGTCGACGCTCTATCCACTGAGCCAAACTGGTTTCGGCTAAGATTAGTTTTCTTATTATACAGGTAACAATATTCCTCTCAATGTCAAATATTTCAAATCTTATTAAAGGTCCAACTCAAGTGTCTTCTCTTCTCCAAAGTCTTCTATGATTTTCCTAGTTAGAAGAAATTTTGCTGATTTCTTAAGGCATATTGAATATTCCAGTATAATATACTATGTTTCATATTATATCTATGTAATGGTATATATTTAATCTAGGAACTCATCTATATTTAAGTGGTGTTTTTCTCACCACTTAAAATAGCATTGTAAATATCATTAGTGAAAACTATATGTTTCTGGAATATAGATATGGGTAAAAGTCAAGAAATGATAAATTAAAAACATTGCATGCTGAGTTCTATAAGATATATGTTTCTTTCGCAGAACTTAGTTGTTATTTACTTATTTATTTTGGGCCTGTTTTTAATCCAACTCATTGAATTGACTCCAGTGCATTTTATTAGTTATTAAATAAACATTTAAGTTATCTGCTTTAACTTTCCTACAAGGTGACATTCATGCCATTACTGTCTTAACAGAAAATCAATGACAGACTTAATTTTTTTTTTTGTAGAAAGGCCTAGATTAAGGAAATACATGTACAAAGGCAACAGAGAATAGCATAAATTAGTAAAAATGATTAGGGACATTAAAGATAAATACTGCTACGCTTTGAGAAGAAGAAGGAAGCAGGAAAGTTCCTCTAAAGCAGCTGCAATTAAAAATGCTAATAAGAATCCATGAAAGAACAAGAACTGTAAATGAGTCTTTTAAGAGGTAGAGAAATATGATAAATTGTGGTACTCTGGATAATCACAATTAGCAAAGTGGAGAATAATTAAAGAAACCAAATGAGATCACATGTAATGATAAATGAGGGTAGATTTGTTAAAGAACTGTGTCATTAGCAGGTTCATTTTGCTGGCGAGGAGAAGAATAGGGAGTGGAAGAGAATTTCTTCAGTAAAAGCAAAAGATGGATGTCCATGCCCTGTTACACTTAAGGAAATAGTGGTCTAACGGCGAGCCATCCACAGGGATGAGAATGCAAGTAGGCAAATGTCCTGGAACCCTCGGGGATGCAGCTTCTGTCTGATGACAGCCATTCAAGCAAGTACCTGGAAGATGCAGGTCACTGAAGACTAACCTTTCTCTGCCAGTATTTTCCTTTGCAAAGTGTGGCTAGGGAAGGGGTCTGGCTGTGCTTATTGACACTCAGAGCTCATCACATACGGTCTCTAATACCTAAGACTATCCGTGATACCTTTTTAGAATTTTCCTAAGGAAATAGTGTCCTATAATACCAATAATACTTAAGTATATGCCTGCCATAAATGATTAGCATCAATTCTAGATATCTCAAAAACAATAGAACTAACTATTGGCCTAGGAAATATAGCCTTAGTGCAAATCCCAGGATTTATGTTGTATCCACATAAATGACTTCTCAAATTACGGAACTGTCAGGCCTGTGCCTGAAGCTCTACAAAACTGAGCTTATCTGTGTAGAAATGGGAGGACCGGCTCTTCTTATTCAGTTCTGCCTGTTCAAATTGAATCAGAGCCACAGACTTACCTGGCTAAGAAGTCACAGTGTGTGCCTACTTTAACAGGCCAGCAGTTACTGACCTCCAGGCTGTTTTTCCCTCATGCCTATTGTTTTTACTGGCTGCTTCCCTGTTAGAGTTGCTTTCGTGTGGGGTAGACATACTGGTCTGAAAATTCACGCATGTTCTAAATACACAGATTTCATAAGTCCTAAGGTGTTCACAGGTACTAAAAATGATTAAGTTCTGTTAATTATCAAATTACATATATCTCCTCTTAGCCAAATCCAAGCTGCCATTTCATTAATTTTCTGGAAAGAGTATCTAAGCTCTGCTCAACTATCTGATGCTGGTTCATGCCTATTGGGAATAGGCACATCTACAGATATTTACACCTCCTTCCTTCCACATGTGTGAAAAGTCTCCTATGAGGGAAACACTGTTTTAAGCATTAGGAGTAAAAAATGGAGGAGGACAGACAGGGTTCTGCCTAAAGTTTATATTTGGTGGGGCAGGCAGACAATAAGCAAATAGATGAATACAAAATAATGACTATGATATGTGGAGTATAGAACAGGAGGATGTGCTAAAATAAGTGGACAGATAAGGCCTCCTGGAGGAGATAATATTTAAACTGATTACAGAATTCTGAGGAGTCAATCATTTAAATATCCCAGGGTAAGGCCCTAAGATTTGAATGATATTGATATAGTTGAAGAACAGAAAGAATATCAATAAGTTAGTGCACTGAGCCAAGGGTAGAGCACTAGTAGATATGGGCAGAAGTTGGCAGGGGATAGATATTGTGGTCTACTACATGTTCATGTACTCTATTCTAAGTGTAAAGGGAGGGTCTTGTTTGGTTTTAAACAAAGGAATAATACAATCTGCTTTATATTTTGAAAAAGTCTTTCTGGTTGCTCTTTTAAGAATGGGTTGGAGGGGGA
>NW_006296284.1:771082-793612 GCF_000327345.1 Myotis davidii
AGAGAGATTAAGGTTCTTGTAATTATCTAGATGAAAGATGATGGCTTGGTGAGAAGTGCAAAGAGGATGAGAGGTTAAGTCCATCAGTGGGGCTGGAGTAGGGCAAAGACAGTTCTCTTAGAAACCTGGGCAGACATATCAAATAGACAGCCAGGTATATTAGGCTGCAGTTTCAAATGTAAGACTTTATAAGCCTGAATGTGTTTGTTTGGAGGTCAAAGATATACCATTGCATTTAAAACCATGAAGTAAATGAGATGGTCAGCAAAGATATGAATTAAAGGATGGGTTCTGGGTCATATCCAGGAACAGGGTGAGGTCCTGTAGGAGTGAAGCCAGCACAGGAGACAGAAGGAATAGGCAGTAAAAGTGGAGGGCTAGGAATGAGGTATCCTGGACTTGTGGAGGAAAACTAAATCACAGCAGAGAAAGGATAGCCAAATACTGCTGAGTGGCCACATAATATAAACACAGAGAAATGAAACTAGGACCAATGAGGAGGGAAATGAGGTAGTGATTATAGGAGAGGGTTCGTTTTATTCAAGGTTGTTTGTGTGCCCCCAGTACTGCTGTCATAAGAGAAATTGTTCTGCAGAAAAGAGAGAATCATTACAGAGTTTAAATTTTATAGAGTTCATCTAATCCCAGGGATTTGTTTTCTTTTGGCTGAAGTGATAATTTTGAGCCTGTGCACTGCATATACAGAACAAAACTCAAAATTGCCCAGCCCAGTATTAATCCTATAACAACTAACCTGGAAAAGCCAATTCACTACATTTCTACCATTGTAGGCACTGTGAATATGGTTGGCATAGATTAATTTATCATCCTACAGAGTGCTAATTTTGCGGGATAAAATTAATTATCAAAGTTGTGCTAATTTTATATTATTTAAATAGGAAAAGTAATATAGTCAGGAGAGAATGTTTAAGTTTTAATATAGCTTAGAGAACATCTAGTTCTTGTCTCAGATTTTAATAGGTGGAAACTTGGCTGTAAATTGCTCAAAGCCACACAGCAGCTATAGCTGGCAGGGAGGTTCTGGAAACATGATCATATAGCTGATCTTTTTTACCTATTACCTAATATACGTGTAAAATAAGTGGAGTATGGTGCTTCACATCTGTGAGTCTTCTAAATCTCCAAATGTTTGTTTTTCAAAACATGTTTTTGATTTGCTGTGCAGAATAAGAATAAAATTATATATAATTTGCTACACATAGAGTTTAGTATTTCATCCTCCTCAAGTGTTTTTATAATGTATTTTCAGAAATGTGTCATCAAAAATGCAAATGATTGTAACAAAGTGATAGTCTTACCAGAGAATCAAATTTCCCCATCACTCATGAGATTGAGGTTCATGGGGTACCACTGAAATAGGAACTTTGAGATGCCCCCATAGGAGAAAGAGATATAGGAAAAGGCTTTATTTGCATGGAGTTACATTCCTCATGTTGTAAGTTTCTAAGCCCCTGAAACAAGTCATGAAAGAAGGGAAGCTGGGGTTCCAGCAGAGCCAAAAGCAAGGCCAGTATCCACAAGTTCCGTTCTATTGCAGCTGGGTGTCATACAGCATCCAAGCTAATTAATGTCATTAGTCCATTCCTATAATTTTACATGAATGGAATTATAAAGATGATTTTTTAAAAAAAAACATGTAATTATTTTGAGATCATCTATGTTGCATGTATAGGTGCTTCATTAATTTCTTTGCGGTGGACTAATATTCTATTTTACAGATTTACCACTGTTTTTCTATTCACCTGCCTATTGACTGATTTTTATGTTATTTCCAGTTTTTGCTGTTACAAATAAAGACATTGTGAATGTTTATGTACAAGTCTTTGCATACTAGCATGCTTTCCCTTTTTCCCCTTTTGTTAAATGCCTAAAATTGAAAGTTAAAAGTTAGCTATATATAATTAAAGTTAAAAGGTAGCTATATATAATTCTTTAACACGCTTCCAAAGTGTTTTCCAGCAGTAGTAACATTTTACATTCTCAGCAATGTAGGAGTGTTCCAGTGGTCCATATACTCACTAACATTAGTAGGTTCAATATTTTTAATTTTATATTTCTATAGATGTGTAGTGGCATCTCGTGGTTTTAATTTTCATTTCCCTAATGTGTAATGGTGTTGGGCATCTTCTCATGAGCTTATTTGTCACCCCCTCTGTCATCTTAATTGAAAAATCTGTTCAAATATTTTGCCCATTTCTTTTTTAAAGAATTTTTTAAAAAATTTTATTTTATTGATTTCTTACAGAGAGGAAGGGAGAGGGATAGAGAGTTAGAAACATCAATGAGAGAGAAACATCGATCAGCTGCCTCCTGCACACCCCCCACTGGGGATGTGCCCACAACCAAGGCACATGCCCCTGACCAGAATTGAACCCGGGACCCCCAGTCCGCAGGCCAATGCACTATCCATTGAACCAAACCAGTCAGGGCCATTTCTTAAGTAGTTTTGTCTACGATCTTATTATTATTCAATTTTGAGAATTATTTGTGCATTCTGGATAAACATCTTATATTGAATACATTGTTAACAAATAAATTCTTCTTGTGGCATCTTGTCTTTTTATTCTCTTAACAGAATCTATCAAAGGACAGAAGTTTTTAATTTTATAAAGTCTAATTTATCATTTTTAATGAATTGTGCTTCTGATGTTGTACACAGCTGAGATAAATGCCTAACACAGTTCACAAAGATTACTGTGTTTTTTCTAAGTATTTAATTTTTAGATATTCATTAAAAATTATGAATATTAAAACATACCAAAGAAGGGAATGTGGTGTGATGAACTGACATGTATGCATCACTCTCATCAGTAGTTATCAACTTATGGTCGATTTTGTTTTATCTGTTTTCCTTCCTACATCCACATACTCCCAAAGTTATTAACATTTTTGAAGCATTTTATTGATGTATACAAATCATGAATATATAGCTCAATAAATTTTCACAAGTTAAAACATTTCACTGTTTCACTGTATTATGTATATTCAGAATCTCAATCAAGAAGTTAAATATTAACAGCCTCCCAGAAGCCCCCTCATGTTCTCAAAGGAATATGTATCCTTACTCTTAATATCATGTGTGAATTTTGCCTTTGGTTAAACTTGCATAACGGAATCATACAGAACGTCCTCCTTTATGTCTCAGTTTTTTGTTCACCATATGTTATGTATTTATTCATGGTGTTTTATACAGTAACTTATTTGCTCATATGATTTCTGCTTTGTTTGATATTCTGTTGTATGAATATACTGCAATTTATCAGTTCTGGTGTTGATGGGAATTTGGATTGCTTTCAGTTTTTTGCTCTTACATACAGCGCTGCTGTGAGCATTTTTGACATGTTGTTGTTGATCACATCCATACATTATTGTTGGGTAAATAGCTAAAAGTGGACTTGCTGGCTGGTTGAGTATATTATGATCAGTTTTAGTATACAGTGATAGTTTTTATAAGTAGGTGTACCAATAATATATGAAGAATAATATATACATACTTCCCATATGATATTCTGGAAAATATTTTTAATCCCTTTAATTGCCTTGTACTCCTGTACCTGTAGCTATTGAAAAAAAAATAGTTTGATTCTATCATTCATTAACCAATTGTGCCTTGTTTTACAAGAGTAAATTCTGTGAACTTGCTCAGTTCTTTGGTCCATAATTTCTGGAACTGCAAAGCTGAAGTCTGGATCCTTAAATGAGGAAAGGGACCAAAGTCCTTCTACTTCCTCAAGTTTCAACAGAGTGTTATCTAGTCTCCCTAGATATTATTTTTGGCTTATTTCATCATAACTGCAACTGTTTTTTTTTTAAAATAACAAAACAAAATAAACACTGTTCTAAAGCCTCGTAGGTAGATGTACTATTAAGGTGATTCTCTTCTATTACAGTAATCTTTTTACAATTTTTTTAGCCTTTTCATTATTGCTAACATCTAGCCTTTTACAAAAATTGTCTCTATAATCACAGTTTTAGTGTCATCTAGATTAAAAAGTAGAAATCCATGGTCATGTAAGCCTTCAAACTTCAATGACAAATCAATACCATATCTCTATGAAACAAGTATAACTTAACAATGTTTTCACAAAGGACCTGACCTACCCCATCTGTGTGTAAGTTTGGGGCCCATCCAAACAGCAGTATAGATCTGAGTAAAATGTTCCCATGTCAAGCAATGCTGTTGAGCCCTAGCTGGTTTTGCTCAGTGGATAGAGCAGCGGCCTGCAGACTGAAGGGTCCCGGGTTTGATTCCATTCAAGGGCGTATGCCCAGCTTGTGGCTTGATTTCCAGTGCGGGGTGTGCAGGAGGCAGCCGACCAATGATTCTCTCTCATCATTGATATTTCTGTCTCTCTCTTCCCCTCTTCTTTTCTCTCTGAAATCAATGAAAATATATTTTAAAAAAGAAATGCTGTTGACGTCTTTGACATAGCTCATAAAAAAAAAATAATCATTTTGCAAATTTGTATACCTCATTTTTGCTTTTGCAAATAAACCAGTTACTGATTCATAGTTTTCAGTATAGTAAACAATATTATTTGGATTGTATATATCAACTTATCTTATGCTTAATTAGTTATTTCAAAAATTGCATTTTTGTGTGTTCATACTTGTATAAATTTGAAATTTATCCCTGTTAACTGACTGAAGGCCAACTTAGTGAACAGAGAATAAGCAAGTGTAGTCTTCTGTATGACTTTGCTAATCATTACCACTTGTGAATAAATATTTTCACATTGGGTAATGAAAGGCTAAATTGATTACAGGTTATAAGCTAATTAGGTGGCCCTTAAGTGATTGAGGAACACAGATTAAAGCTGAAACAAATATGAAGGCTTATTTGCATATGGATAATGTAACCAAAGGGGCTATTATTACCAGTTAAGTAAAGCCTCTTATCCTTTTTCTCAAGTCATTCACTAGTGTATGTGTAATCAAACCTATTGCAAAGCAAAGGGAAAATGATAGAAGTTGATCCTTTGATATTTAGTGATCCCCAAAGTACTAATTATTGTTGGAGGTGCTGTTGGAGAAGAAAATAAAATAAAAGTCCTCTTAGAGAGTCTGTACTCAGTTAATTATGTGTAGTATGTATTTGTTACAAGACGACATTTAAGAAAATATACAAAACAATGTAGTGTTGAGTCTAACATTTATTTTATTGAGTTTTTAATGAGATAGATCAACTAATGTGTTCTATTTAGAAATTAACCTCTTTTTTTTAAAACCTTCTGATTTGGTCTGTGACATAATGACTACTTCCATTTCTGTATGTTATAATGGCTATTTGATAAACTAGTTAGTTAGTACCTATGGAATTATTACCCCGTCTGTACAGCAAAACCAACTGTGTAACTAGAAAGAAGGACAAAATACAGATTTCTCAGCTCTGAAGCTGGATATTTAGGTGTAGAAGGTTTCAGATAGTGGCTTAGGCATGTGTATTGTAAGAAAAGCTTCATGGAGATTCTGATTTGAAGGACTAGTTTGCCATTCAAGTAATTCTCTTTTTTTTGTTTGTCTATGTCTACCATATCTCTATGGCAATAAATTCTAGCACCTACACACCAGAATTATTGTCCTCGACAATTGCATTTCTCAGCCTCCTTTGCATTGGGTGCAGTCATGTGGCTAAATTCTAGCTAATATGGTGTGAGCATAAGTGATTTGTGATTTAAAAAAAGATACTTTCTTAAGGTTCTTCGTGTTCTTCCCTTTTTGTCAGTTGAGTGCTTTTTCCATGACCAGTTTTATAGTCATGAGTTAAAGACTCCAGACAATATGAGTCCCTAAATCAATGTGTGGAGCAGAGCCTGCCTAGTGGCATAAAAATTCTTTTTGAGAAAGAAACAAACTTATATTGTTTGAGCTGTTGTTTAAATTTGGGACTATTTGTTTGATTAATCCAAACCATCAACTAATTAAAGATGTAATAATATAATACCAAATGACCTACTAGTTACTAAATTACACTGAAGTCATTCTTTATGTCTTTTAAGAAGACCAAAGTCTTGGAGCAAAATAAGTAGAAAACTAAATAATAATGATAATATAATGTGAAAATCATTCTAATAGGGTGAAAAATACAGATAAGCAAGTAACTTTTCTGAGTGAGAGTGGGTGGGTGGTCCAGAGAGTCAGGGAACTATATAGAAAGGAGCTATCTTTGGAATGGGGCCTACAGAATAAATAGGACTTTGCCAGGCAGGCAAAGCACTTTAGACAGTGGTTAGGCATGGAGAACTTACAAGGGCATGGTTCAAGCAAACAGGACTGATAGCAACAGGGCTAACGGCTAGGAAAAGATCGGATTATGACCTATATTATCATGCCATAAAGTTTGGAATTTATTTTATAGTAATCAGTGGAACTGGTTTTGAAAACAGAATTAGTTTGTATTTGAGAAATAGCACACTCATGGAAGAAGAGACACTGGATACAGAGAACATGATTATGCAGTTTAAAAAAAATGTTCTAGAAGTAAGTGATGGAATTATGGCATTGAAAATAGGATGGAGAGAAGACAACATCCACAAGACATGTTTGGAAGTGGAAGAGGAAGTATTTAGTAAGCAACAGAATATCTGGACAGTGAGGAATTTGGTAGAATTAGTTCAAGGTCTCAGCTTGGGCATATGGGCAGATATTGATGGTCTTCACTGAGAAAGGGAAACTAACAATATAAACAATAAAAGTGAAAATGACTCTCTTTTATGAGTCGTTTAACATGTACTGTTCTAAGCAATTTATATGGATTAAGCTATTGAAGCATCATGCTAACTTTATGAAGTTAGTACTATTCTTTCTGCACTTTGCAGATATAGTAACTGAGGCCTAGCAAGTTTAAAAATTGCTCAAGGTGCTGGTAACAAACTAGTGCTGGTAGAGCAGCATGGATGGGGTGTTGCTCCAGAACCAAGCTTTTAATCAATCACCACACTCTAATGCCTCCCCAAAGAAAAATGGAAAACTAATTTTTGGATATGTTGAATTGGAGATGTCTGTGAGTCATTCAGCTGGGAATTTATAGATAGTTTAAATATAGCTATGTGTTTTGTGAAAGAGCCTCAAGCATATCTGTGGTAGTTGAATATGCAAAAGTAGATGAGATTTCACAGTGATAAAATTTATAATGAAGAAGGAAGAGTGATTGAGGATGGTACATTAGTGAATACAAATATTTATGAACATGGCAAGGAAAAGAAAGCAGTTTAGGTGATAAGTATGTGCATACTAGGAATCAAGTAATTAAAAAAGAGATCAGAAAGGGCAGAATTTGGTGTCATGGACAACTAAGAAAGGAGAGTTCCTAAAGGAATGTAGCAGAGACTTCATGTTATGTGAGAGTGGAAAGAAATCAGTGGTGACCTTTGCCAGATTAACTTCTACAACAATAAATGTGTAATATGCTAATTAGATCAGATGTCCTCTGGACATCCTTCCGGACAAAGTCACAGTGGGCGGGGGCCGAGGCAGAGGCAGCTGCTGCCATGGCAGGGGTGAGCCCCTGGCAAGAATATTGTGCATCGGGCCTCTAGTTATTATATAAGCATTTAAATGGAAAGAGTTTAAAATTCTTTTGGGGAGAGGTGAGAAAATGGAGGCAATTAAAATCTTCCAAGACTTTTGAGGAGATGGAGGTTTGCAGGGAATTAATTCTCATGATGAATACTCAATCTGCCAATGCCCCAAATATCTCCAGAATTTTAACTCCAGGCTATAGCATTAATTGCTTATAAAATATATTTATCATGTAACTTTTAGTAATACTTCTCCCTGTTATTTTACATAAGTTTCTCCCTCCACAGTTTTACTTGTATTTTTTTATGCTACATGAGAGAACAACTAGCTGTTGTCCCTAATCATTTACCTTGTCTGGGAGCATTGCTGATTTCTACCAATTTACATCAACTTCCAGAGCTAATAAAATGCTAACTGGAAAGAGTTTAAACCTAGTGGTCCATTATAGAGTTTTAATTTAAAAACAGACACTAAGGGATTAAAACAACTTGGAACAATGGAAAACCAGGTAAATAGAAATTTAGGCTTAATAGATTAAAACAAATTTCTAAAAGAAAAGAGGTTTATTCCTTTGTATAAAGTGTCTCTGAAATACTTAGTACACTGGCAACTAAGCTAATAAAGACTTCTCTCCCTAACACTGTTAAATTTTACCTCTCTGGTTTAATATGTAATTAAACTAGACAAGTACAATTATATGAACAAGAAAATTCTAGGAGTTTTGTACAAAGGAAAATCTATGTAAAAGATGTCCTTGGAAGTTGACCTTCGCTTTTGGTTTATATTTTGGTGTGTCAGGGTAATTAAGACGAAAAATGGTACCCACAAAATTGGAAATTTTCTTCATTGTCAATTTATTATTTTATATAGTTATTGATGATAATCAATTAGACCACAGAAATAAAATTGGAAAGTCTTTTTGCCTTTAAGAAAATCATACAGTAATGATAAAGACAAACAGGTTGTGGGATTATTTTTTAATAAAAGGATTTAACATACTCTATGACACATGCTATAATGTAAGAAAGGTTAGTGAAAAACTAGTCCTGAAATAAAAAGGTCAGCTCCCAGTATATTCTCTTATATCCTCAAATGAAAAATTGAAAAGTAACATAATAACTTCCATAGTTTAGTTATATTAGAATCTAAAAGAATGTGGGGGGATGTTTGGGGGTGACATTGAGACAGACACACAAGAGGGATGCCAACAAATTTTATTTTCAAGCAAGACAGTCTAGAGGTCGTAAGTATGATATCTGTGTGCTTCCACTAGCTCTTAAGCTATCTGAACATCTTAACCTCCAGGAGCAGTAAGGAGAAGATAAATAGCAATTCCTGGGAAATGAGGAAGCAATTAAGAGACCTTGGCAAGAATTTAGGTGAGAAATAATGGAAGCCGAGCTAGTGGCAAAAGTTTAGATGAAGAAAAGGAAAACTAGAAAAAGAAAACCCACATATATATATATCAGTAGCACTAGGTTACAGATAAAATTAACTTGTTTAGGAAAAGGGAGAGATCGAGAAACTCCCAAATTGCTGTCTGGGGTAATAAGATTGCATGCAAAGGGAGACATGAGTATGGAGGCGATACATTGAGTAGGAGGTCCTGTGGGAAACCTGTGGGAATGCTGACTGTCTTTGTTTGTTTGGGCTGCTATAACAAAAATACCATGGAGTGGGGAGCTTAAACAGCAATTTATTTCCACCATTCTGCAAGCTGGGAAGTCCAAAACCCAGGCACTGGCAGAATCAATGCCTGTTGGGAGTTCACTTCCAAGTTCATAGACAGCTGTCTTCCGGCCGTAACCTCACATGATGAAAGAGTAGAGATTTTTAAAAAGAGACGTAGTCAGTCCTCATTTGTGGATTCTGTAATTGTAGATTTTCCTAGTGACTAAAATTTATTTGTTACCCTGAAGTTAATACTCATGGTTCTTTCATGGTCATTCAGGGATATGCACATGTGCTCATCAACAATAAAAATTGAGCTGCCCAATGGTAATATTACCAACTGAGGTCAAACAAGGCAATACTGCCTTTTTGTTTCAGTTCTCATAATGTAAAAAGCTGTTCTTTACATGGTCTGTGAGTGCCATGTTTTGCATATTTTTGTGCCTTTTTTTGTGTGATTTCATTGTTTGAAATAATTCCTAGGTGTAGTGTTGACATGCTGCCTATCATTTTTAAGTGGAAGAAGGCTATTGCATGTCTTAAGAGAAAATACATGTGTTGGCTATGTATTCATTCAGGTATGTGTGATAATGCTGTTGCTAAGTTTAATATTAATAAATAAAAATATATATTAAATAAGGTGTCTTTAAACTGAAAGACAAATAAAACAAGTTTATGTATTGATTAATAACAATGTGATCTGAGGCTCACAGGAACCTCACTCTGAATGTCTCTTAGAGGTAAATGATTCAGTATTCATGGTTTCTGTTTTTCCTGCAACTTTGTAAAACAAAAATAGTGCAAATAACAAGAATTGTTTGTATTTGAGTACATAAAGGATTACGCATTTCTGAAATGATGTCCAGAGAGTGAAACAATGCTGATGAGTCTTCCAAACAATGTTAGACAAAAGAAGTCAGGCACAAACGAGTGTACTAGTAGTATACAGTATGGATCAATTTACATAATGTTCAAAACCAAGTAAAGCTATACTGTAGTGGTAGAAGTTAAGATAGTGGTTGCCATTGTAGGGGACATGTGACCAGAGAGGGAACAAGAAGAGCTTCTTGAATGTGGTAATATTCTTATATGATAATGTTTGTTCCACAAATACGTTCTGTTTCTGAATATTCATTGGGATGGATGTATGGGTAAGTTTGATTCCAGCAATCTGACTCAAGAGGTCATCCTCATAGCAACAAGACAGCATTTTGGAATGGCATAACATAGAAAAAATGTCTTAGCACGTCCTTTGCTCTTGTAAGTGTAAAAGTTGTTATCATTATCACTACTCTACTTGCTTTATAAATATGTAAGCTTGACCCAGAATTAACCTCTTCCACATGCATAAGTTTATTTTTACAGTTTATATTTAAAACCAGAATAATTTTGAGAGTGAAAGTGTTTAATTACATGAGAACAACAGGAGTAAACTAACACAGTCTTGGTCAAACTAGGACAGATGGTTGTCATACATAAAATATTGTGAATTTGCCATCGGTGGCCTGAGGTCATCTTTTAGTGGATATAGTAGAAATACTACTGCTTAATAAATTTCTTAAGCTGAAAGGAAATTCAAAGGCCATCAATTTCAATTCATTGTTTTATAAATAATTTCTTTTTAAGGCTCAGAGACATGAAGTTACTTGCTCAAGAAAAGAACTGGTTAGTATCTGTGCTAGACTAGACACTCAGTCATTTTTTTTTTTTTTTTTTAGTATTCAAAGCTGATTTAAGGCTAATGTGTACTTCTTTATCTGGAACTAAATGGAATGGATATAACCATACTTACCCCATCACATACTGGCAAGGTTTATTTTTTCTTTTCTTTTCTTTTTTAAACGGGTGATCTATGGTATCAGAACTGACCCTGACTCACAGACAATCCATGGCAGTTTTATGGGCTGTGGAATCAGCATATTTTAGATAAAGATTGTTAGCTTTTACCTGGTCATTAATATAATGACCTTTGGTCAGTCATTTACTTTTTTTTCATCAAGTAAGCTTAATTTTATTTATTTATCTTCTTTTTTTAAAAATTTATTTATTGATTAAGGTATTATATATATGTCTTTATCCCCCCATCCCCCTTACTCATGCCCTCACCCCCCTGTTGTCTGTGTCAATTGGTTAGGCTTATATGCATGCATACAAGTCCTTTGGTTGATCTCTCCCTCTTACCCCCATCCTCCCCTACTTTCCCTCTGAGGTTTGACGATCTGATCAAAGCTTCTTTGTCTCTGGATCTGTTTTTGTTCATCAGTCATTTTCTCTTTATAACCTTTGATTTCCTCACATTGAGAGAGAGAATGTGAAAAAATCCCCACAACAAATCTAAAGTCATTTTTTTGGTTTAAATTTAATGAGAACACAGTCTGAGTTTGGGAAGGACAGTTCGTAAACAGAGAAGATACCAGAGACTGATTTCAATTTACCAAAGGCTAGGCCTGAGTCTGTTGCATGTAAATCACATAGTTCTTGAACTGGATTAGTGAGTAGGTAGATAGAGATATTGATTAGGACACTAGTGATTTTCCAGTAAATTATGCATGACCAAATTTAAGTAGACCAACAGAATACTTTTGGACTGTTTCCCACAGGACAAACTAACATTGACAGCTAATTTTCTGGAATCATGTGGGACTACTTAGGGCATTACAAATGGGCATAATGGAGATTTTAAACTTTAGTTCATAAAGTTAAGGGCAGCTAGGAGACTAGAAAATGAGTTCTAATATTATGAGAATTTTTTAAAGTTATTAAGGTCCTGAGACATCCATTTACCTCTCTATATTATACACAGGGGTGGGAGAAAGTATCTTTACAGTTGTTCATATGGAAAATATATAAGAATAAACTTGTGTACTCACAACTGTAAACCTACTTTTGCCAACCCTGTATAATATGAAAGTAGTTGCTAAATGTTTCTGCTGTTTAATATTTGGCAATAATAGTAAAAGAAATACAGGTGAGTTTTGGGATACTAAGTTTTATAGTCAACTAGATAAGTTAAAATAGTTGATTACCTGATGTAGATACTTGAGGTGAGAATAAAGCGAGAGGATGTGTTTAGAGAGCACACTCACTCTAGTGTGTCAGCTGCACTGGCTTTCTTTGCATTCTTTGATTGCATTACACTCTCTTCAGTCACAGAGATTCTTGAAAGTATTGTAGATTATTTCATTCAACCCCACTTATCTTTATGGTAGCATATACCTTCCTTTAGATCAGAGGCTAAAAAGCCAAGGACTGCATTTCTTAGATTTCAGTGCATCAGGATTCCAATGAGACATTTTCCAATAAATAGACACACATAAACAAGAGTAGGAAGGCAAAAAAATCAACACTGGGAACAAAGACTAGTTCTTCCCTTTCATGAACATAGTCTGTGAGGTTTATTCCTACAATATCTGATATATGAACGTATGAATCTTTGCTTTTCATAATTGTCAAACAGCAGTGATGTTTCTGGTGGTAGAATTGGGAATATATTATGGTTGGGTCATTTTGGTTGTTGAGCATCAAGTTTAGTTCCCTGGACTTAAATTACTAATAAGCTTTAAAGCAACTAGAGTGGACTCTGTTATCTATAACTAGGAATCCTGAGGTAATATAGCAATTTTAAACATTGAAAGAAAGGAGCCTCATTATAGTTTCTTAATATAAGATCTTTATTTATATATATATCTATTCAAAATAATCATTGAATATGACATTGTGTTAGATGTTGCACATAAACTAGTGTATCAAAACAGACTTCAACCCTAGATATGGAAGTTAAAATATATTGGAGAAGATATAATTAACAAGTTAGTAAACAAATAAATAGTTGTTCAAATAATTAGCTATGAGTAAATTCAGTGATATGAAATGACAATAAAATAAGTCTATTTAGATTAGAAACAGTTCTCTGAAGGATAAAAAGAAGCTAGCTAGTAAGAGTATGGGAAGTTTCTATAGGTCTGAAGGTGAAAAATGTGTTTGGTGCACTAAGAAATTCTGGTGAATTTTATAATCACATGTAAAATAACAGATATTTAAATAAAAGTGGTTAAGTAAGTAAAACTTATACTTTGGCAGAAATTCATGGCTATTCAGTCAAAATATGTAATTCTGATGACATAGCAAAACCAACAACAATGACTTATTTCTGATAACTGGCTATCCATGTAATTATTCTATCCAAATATAAAGAACACCATTTTTTAAAGAAAGAGAGATGGGTTATCTCTTAGACTAGAGTCTCCAATAAAACATTACTCAATGAAGGTTATATTTTCATTAGAATTTATATGACATCTCTATAGTGTGGAATTCCTATGTTATCATATGATAGAAAAACAGGGTGAAAAACTAATATGATTATACAGAGCAATATGAACAAGTTGAAGAATGCAGAATGTCCAAGTGTTTGAACACTATCATTTAGCCACTGTCAAAATGACTGTAAGGCAGGAGAGGATGGGTGGGTTGAAAGTGATCAACCAAAGAATTTGTATGCATGTATGCATAACCCATGGATATAGACAGTAGAATGGTGAAGGCCTGGGGTGGGGGGGACAATGGGGGCAAAAGAGAACATATGTAATAATTTTAACAATAAAGATTTAATTTTAAAAAGACTATAATTACTGAGTTTTCTGGTTTTCTTCTTTGGCACTACTACTAGTTTACAGGTTAACTTTTCTTTTATTATGAAAAATTTCCTTTTATAAGGACTTGCTGCTCTTAAAAGTCTAAAGTGATGTGCTGAAGAGTCACCAGTTCATTCCTGCAGTTTTAATGAAAGAGACTTATGATTAACACATTGGGGAACAAACTGGTTCTTTAAGCCTTTTGATAGCTATTGTTTGTACCGATTAAATGGTGTGAAATGTTTTCAGTGTTCACAGTTTAGATGTGGTGTCTTCAAGAATCAGGCACATTTTCTTATCTTAGTATGTCCATTTGCATTTTAACAAACTTTCTTTCTAACCTTTCTATGTACCTTCGTCCAGCTACGTCTTGTGAATGGGCACACTGCCATCATGACAGATGGACCTGGGCAAGCAAGATCAAGAGCCAGAATGTATGTCGTGTTTGACTAAGAAGGGCACATTGATATCAGTGTGTGGAAATAACATTTGTTGTACAATCTTGCTCCCTATGGCTGAGGGGATATGACCTACCATTCTACCTGAGCAATGAATTAGCTTTATACATATAAAACATTTAAGTCTAATCACTAAAGAGTTGTTTTACCAGAAAATTAAGGCTAGAATTCAGGGCTTGTTGGAGGAAAGGAAAATGTAAATTTTTATTCCCAGGATCTTTTTAGAAGAAAATATTGGATATAGATATTTCTTCCAAATAATATTAGTATCAACTACAAATATCATATAGATCATTTACTCTGTTCATGCTACTTGTCAGGTAGTACATCATATAAACTATCTTTCAGTGAAAGGATTTATGGTTTTCCTCTTCACACAGGCACAAGTACATTATCTGAGCAATTTTATATTTTATATCTCTTTCATCTTTATATAACCTATTAATGTACCCCGAGCTATTCTCTTCCATTTCTTCAATTTTGCCTTTTCTCTCCAACTGCTGTAATGTAATTTACACTTCACTTCACCAGAAATGAATGTTTTGAGAAACATCTTTTAAATCATTGTCCACCTCACCTCCATCATCTTAATCCTTATTCTCTTGTAATATCTGCCAATGATATTATAATTACTCTGGTTAAAAACAAGGTCACCTTTGACATTAATGTATCTTTTTCCCATATCTAATTATTCTTCAAAATTTGCCAGTGATAGCATAACTTTACCATTTTAATCAATTCTTTCCTTTCCATACAGATATCTGTTACTTTATTCCTTAAGCTCATCATATCTCACCATTCCAAAATATCACTCTCAAGTATTTAGCAAAGGGGCTTCAAAGTCAGTCCCATCAGGTCATAAATCCTGGCACAGCCATTTAATGTCTGTTAGATCCTGAAGAATTTACTAAATAATACTTATCTCTAAGGAATGTGAGAAGAAATAAAATGGCATTACATATATGAATATAAATATATACTTATTACCTCACTGAATTATTTCTATAAAGGACAGCATCATTATCACCATTATAGATATATCTTCTCACTGCCTACCACATTATTCAGATGCCACAGCTAGCCACATAATGACCAAACACTATTCTCACCCCACTTCTAATTAATCTAAGATATTCTCCTATTTTTACAAAATAAAACCTAAGTATCATAGCATATACTATAAGAAATAGTGGATTTTTTGATGTCTAAAAAAAATTAAATCTAAGTATGGCCACTTAGTCAACAAATATTTATTGGTGACCTATTGCAGACCTGGCACTTAGTTGAAGGATGAGGATAGAATAATAATAATAATTAAAAAATAGATACAAGTAATCTCTATTATTATTTTAATCTTGATTTTCTTAATCTAGTTTCTTCATTTAAAAGATAGGGATGAAAATACCTAGATTTTGAGTTCGTTTGAAAGGTTTAGTGTGAAAGCTGATGTGATTATTATTACTTAGTGATAAGTAAGAGTGACAGAATGAAATCAGGAATAAAAGTTAAGGTTCATAATGTTAAAGTATATTCCAAATGGAAGGAAGCTGTAAAAATGGTCTTATTCTTTAAATTTCCCATACTACTATCAGTTCATGTTCATTGGTTTATTTGTTGTTTATTTTTTTAAAAAATCATCCCTAATATATGTGTATTTATTTTCCACTTATATAAGGTAGAGTTTTTATTCAATATTTTACATATTGTTTTTATATATACTATTAGAATGTTTTAAAAAAAGTAAGTCATTGAATCATTCTTTCCCAACTTTTTGGAAGACAATAGTCTAGAACAGTGATGGCGAACCTTTTGAGCTCGGCGTGTCAGCATTTTGAAAAACCCTAACTTAACTCTGGTGCCATGTCACATATAGAAATTTTTTGATATTGGCAACCATAGTAAAACAAAGATTTATATTTTTGATATTTATTTTACATATTTAAATGCCATTTAACAAAGAAAAATCAACCAAAAAATGAATTCGTGTGTCACCTCTGACACGCGTGTCATAGGTTTGCCATCACTGGTCTAGAACATACTGGCCTTTTGAAATAGGAAGGGATTGCTTCCAAGAGATATCTGGATATGAGGATAAAGAAGGAGGGAATTAAATGGGGAAAGGTGGTCATCAGGAAAGAGACAGTAGAAGGAAAGAAGAGTTTGTGTCACAAATATGGCATGGTATGAAAATAGCCATTAATTTAGATTTTCTTCTAAATTTCTACATATAATTTCATTATTTTATTTCACATTCTCTCACTATGAGAATATTATCCTGAAATTTCTAGAAAGATATGGGAATAAAAAAGGTTAATTAATTCTTTAGAAGTTGAGGGGTCAATTAATTAGAAGACCTAGAGTAGAGCTTTATACCTCTACAACTCTGAGGTACTCTACAAGTGGTGGTAATCACCAGAGAAGATGGGTTGTATTATGAAGAAGTTTTAACATAGCTGCAATTTACATGTATTCATGTTCATTAACATGTTCATTAACATGTTTCCCTTACCAGATTGTCAAGATAAAGGACTGATACATTTTGATCACTATCATATTTCTATCTTCTATCACAGCTCCTGAAACTAAGTAGTAAATTCATAGAATTACAATCCAAATTCCTTATAATGGCCTAACAGGCTAATATGATCTCACCTAGCAAAAATTTTGACATGTCTCCTACTATTTCCTTCTCTCTTTGAAACTGTAATCACACTTTTCTTCTTTCTATTCCTATAAATACCAAGCACACACCTGCTTCATTGTTTTTGCATTTCTGTTCTCTCTCCTTGGAACCCTCAACCAATAGATATCTGAATGGCTTAACCCATTACTTGATTCCAGTCTGAGCATATGCTACCTATTTAGAGAGGCCTTCTCTGACCATCCTATCACTACCTGTCACTCTATCTGTTTAGCTGATGTGTATTTATTCATAGAATATAGAATTGCTTTATTCAGGATATTTTTATTGGACACCTCTGTATCAGATAATTATCTGGACATGGGGGTATAGCATATGGAAACACAAGGAAATCCCTGTCCATGTGAAGCTGAAATTCCATCACAGAAATAGACAATACAAAGACTTAAAAAAGTATACACCATTTGAAGAAGTGGTAAATTTCATGTGGAAAAAAATAAAAGGGGGGATAGGAAATGTTGGGTGGCCAGGGAAGTCCTCTTTTAAAAACCAATATTTGAGTTAAGACTTAAAGGATGTGATGGAAGAAGCCATGCAGCGATCTGACAGAGGAGTTCTTATAAAGGAGGTAATAGCAAATGAAAAGGTCATCAGCTGGGAGTCTAACAAGCTGGATCCAGGATCATAGAGCACGCTACTATAGCTAGAGCAGTGATTGAGAGAAGGGTATTAAAAGGCCAAGTAGGAAGAGAAAACTGGGTTTTGGTCATGTAGGGCTTTGGAGATTATTGTAAGCCTGAATTATATCACCCAGAGATGGTAGAGTTTAAAATGGAGAGTTAATATGATTGACTTTATTAGGTTTTAATAGGTTTTAACTGTATTTCTCAAGTGACTGTGTTAAGAACAGAATGAAGTGGGGCATGGCAGTAGTATAACCATCAGTTAGGAAGCTCTTGCACTAATCCAGCAGGAGGTGGTGGTGGTGGTAGTGGAAATAGTAAGAAGTAGTAATATCCTGAATGTATTTTGAAGATAGAACCGATAGGCTTGATATTGGATAGGAAGTGGAGTTTGAGAAAATGTGAGAAGGTTAACTCTAATTAATCAAAAGAAAGAAATTGGCACTTACTGAGGTGAGTTGGACTGTGATAAGAATAAATTGTAGAGCGTGGGGTGGATGCAAATAAGTTCTCCAAGTAATGGTGATATAAGGACAAATGAAAACAAAAGAAGTATCCAACATCATTCAATTGATGATCTACCAAGGAAAATGGATAACAAATAAAAATGGGTGGTCTATTAAATGGAGATCAGGGGCTTTCTATTGTACATAGGATGATATATCATTTGTAGTACACAATAGCTCTTGTAGCGGATAAACACTACAAGCCACTCAGTGGCTTATCTATATTGAAGTTTCTTGTTTATATATATGGTGGCATTTCTGGTGACAGTAGGGTACAATGCTCTTTTTTAAAATCCTCACCTAAAGATATACTTATTGATTTGAGAGAGAGAGAGAGAGAGAGAGAGAGAGAGAGAGAGAGAGTGATACCAGGGATCAAACCTGAAACCTAGGTATGTGCCCTGACCTGGAATTGAACCCACAACTTTTCAGTGTACTGGATGATGCTGCACCTGGCAGGGTGGGTACAATGATCCTTGAGTCATTCAGAGACCCAGGCTAATGGGAGCTCTACTATCTTCAAAGTGTGGCTGCCAATGTTACCTTGAGCATAACAGGAGATTTTATGGGGTAGGCATAGAGATGGTGAACTTCATTTTACCCCCTCCCTAATTCCATTGAGTATTATGTAACCACAATGGTTCCTTTAGATGCCAGAGCACTTGGGAAATGCAATCTATGCCTGGGCTGTCCCTTGGCCGCAACAAAAACACTACAGAACAGGAAAACAGCCTTTGGTAGAGTCCGAGCTCTCTTTGCTCCAGGGGAGCAAGTTTATTTTGGATGGAGAGGTCACATTTGAGCAAAGACTTGAAGGAAATGATAAAGTAAACCATGTAACTCTCTAAATGAAGAAACCTTATACAGAGAGAAGAGCAAATGTAAAGACACCATAAAGGGAGGTGGGGTGGTCTTTGGGAGGAATAACAAAAAAGTGAGTGTAGTGGGCATGCAGTGGCCAAAGGAAGAGTTGGAGGAATGACAGAGGTGACCTGGGCAGATTCTAGAGTCTTTTGAGCTAAGGTCAGAATCTTGGTTTTTAGTTTGAACGAGATAAAAAGTGATTGAAAGATTTTTAAGCATAAAAGCAAAGTAATATAGTTTTGAAGATAATTTGGCTGCAAGTAATTTATTATAGAGGCACATGAGCAGGAGTAGGAAGAAGAGTTATAAGGTTGTTTCAGTAGCCCAGGAAGGAGGAAAGAGTTATTAAGAACAGCAGGTGGGTTTATTGGAAGTGGTGAGAAGTAGTTAGATTCTAGAACATATTGTATATTTTTAAATTTATTTTTAAATTTTTAGCATTTCCCCCATACTTTATATTCTAACATTTTAAACCTATAGAATATTGAAATTATGCTAAACAACCATATATCTTTCACCTAAATTTACCAATTGTTATTTTGCTATATTTGCTTTATATCCCTAAGTATTTATAAATATGTATGTATGCATATACACACATTCAGCTTTTTTTCCCAACTCATAGAAAAATCCTGACATATTATTCCTAAATACTTAAGTGTACAGCTCCTAAAAATAGCCTACATAAAAATAATATGGAAATATTTTTAAGGTAGAACTGAAAGGATTTCCTTATGGATTATTTGTGGGATGTAAGAGGAAGAGTCAAAGATGTTACCAAACTTTTTGGCAGGTCCAAGTGGAAGTATGGAGATACTATTTACATAGATGAGAAAAACTTCAAGACAACCCACCTGGTTTTAGAGTCACAGAGGTTAAATTTCCCATTATTCTTGTCTAGTAATTGGTTGGGGTAGGACATAATCTAAAAGTTTTGGGTATAAAAAGTTTTTTGAAGTCAAGGAAATATTATATAGGGCAGAATAAAGTAACAAACCCTGTATGTATGCCATAATCTTTTTAGTGAAATAACTTCACAGGAATCCCAGTGGAGAATGGATTCATTTTATTGAGTATGCTTTGGCTGCCTACAGCAGCATAATCTTGTACTGCTGTTAAAGATAAGAAAATGTCTACGTTCCTATGTGAAGTAGTACATCCACCCAAGCTTCTTCTAATTTTTCATTCTATCATCCTAATTGTAGATATCACACTGATACTGGTTCCCATCATAGTCTTTAAAATGGCTGCTAGAAATATTGAAAATAATGTTTATTTGTTCATGTCGAATGGAAGAACAGGAGAGAAGGCTATACCTCAAGCATAGATCATAATTCCTTCTTTTAGGCATGCTTGTTCCAGTTGAGTTGTCATTTCACTAATTACAGGCACCAGGATCCATACAGTTTGTAATCATTTAGATCTAGCTTCTTTGATTATGCATAATTATCTGTGAGATTTATTTATTTATGTTGTTTTATGTATTAACCCTTTTTATTGTTGAGCAATAATCTGTTGTATGATTGTACCACAGGGACATTGGATTGTTTACATTGGTTAAAAAATTTTGATACATCTACTATAATCATTTTAAACAAATCTTTGGGCATACTATATATTCATTTCTTTTGGGAAAGTCCCTAAAAATAGAATTGCTGTGTCATAGGGAAAGTGTATATTTAACTTTATAAAACCACCAAACCTTTCTTCAAAGTGGTTGTACATAACCAGTCCTAAACATAACAGAGGCAGAAATACAGTCTATAACTTTATAATTTATGGTTATTTATTTGTAAAAATAAAATTTAAATTATCATGAACACATTTTGTAAATTACCATGTGTAGAGAGGTGATCGACATAGGTCTTATATACTGAGAAGATACACTAATTCCTTCCAGCGTTCATGAATACAAAACTGCTAGTATATGATATTTGAAGCCCAGAAAAGTGAGTGTTCATGTATTTTTCTGTACTGAGACTCTCTTAGAGTTTGAGGAACTGAAGTCTTCTGTAATAGTCACTAGAGCAAGGGAAGAGCCAGGACACAGGACAGGAGATAACTTGTCATTTTCAAATAACATGAAATACGAAGAAAAATTGTAGCCACTGAGTGGCATGTGCTTTCCTGAGTTAGGAAGGGCCTGGCCCCTGGTTACATTACAACCAATAGCCAGTTTTACCTCCATGCTATGGGCAGCCCTGCAATCCCTTGTAGGTCAGTCTTTGACTCACCTACATTTTCCTTCATTAGAAACTGACTGGTAACTTCATGTCAATTTGTATGTCACCATCTGTTATGGACAGCATGTTTGTATACTCCCCAAATATATATGGTGAAATCCTGACCCCACCCCCCCATGTGGTGATGATTTGAAACAGAGCTTTTAGGAGGTGATTAGATCATGAGGATGGAGCCATCATGAATGGGTTTAGTGCTCTTATAACAAACCCCAGAGAGCTCACTTGCTCTTTCTGCCAAGTTGCGGACACAGCAGCACACAGCAATCTATGAACCAGGAAGTTGTCCTTCACCAGACACAATCTGTCGGTACTGTGATCTTGTTCATCTCAGTCTCCAGAACTGTGAGAAATAAATGTTGTTTAAGCCACCACGTCTATGGTATTTTTGTTATAGCAGCAGAGGCAGGCTAAGACACACACCATCAATCTGGGGTGTGGGTGATGTCTAACCCATGCAATTCTAATACAAATATAGAGTGTATAGAGTTCAGGAAGTCTATTTGATATGACCTATTAGTTCTAGTTATTATCTTGGTCTAACACATATATAAAGCTAGGCTTTTATCAATATCTCCTAGTTTAAATATCCTTAATCGAGGATATTTTTCCATTGATTTTTAGAAAGAGTAGAAGGGAGGGGGAGAAACACAAAGAGAAAAGCGTCAATGTGAGAGAGACACATTGCTTGGATGCCTCCCACATGCACCCCAACCAAGGTCAGAGTTTGAGCCTGCAACTGAGGTATATGTTCCTGACTGGAATTGAACCCAGCACCCTTCAGTCCTGAGGCAAACACTCTATCCACTGAGCCAAATTAGCTAGGGCTATATCTCCTAGTTTTCATGACCCTCTGAATACAACATGGGGCAAAAGTAGGTTTACAGTTGAGAGTACGTGAAACAAAGAGTTTATTCTTGTACTAGAGGCCCAGTGCATGAAATTCATGCACGGGAGGGAGTGGGGGCATTCCCTCAGCCCAGCCTGTGCCCACTCCAATTGGGAACCCTCTGGGGATGTCCGACCCACAGGGATAGGGCCTAAACTGGTGGTCGGACAACCCTCTCACAATCTGGGACCACTGGCTCCTAAACACTCACCTGCCTGCCTGCCTGATCATCCCTAACTGCCCTCCCCTACCAGTCTGATCTCACCCGCAACTGCCCTCCCCTGCCAGCTGATCTCGCCCCTACCTGCTCTCCCTTGCTGGCCTGATCATTCCTAACTGTCTCTGCCTGCCTGATTGCTCCTAACTGCCCTCCACTGCAGGCCTGATCTTGCCCCCAAGTGT
>NW_006296284.1:793645-794280 GCF_000327345.1 Myotis davidii
GGCCGGAGGAGCAGCCCCAGTGGAGGCCCAGCTATTAGTCAGGCTAGGAGAGAAAAAGAGGCAAGTTCTGATCAACGGCTGCCAGAGAGGCTACGGATCAGACCCTGCCTCTCTCTCTGCAGGCCTCTCTCCTGGCCTGATCTGCAGCCCCCTAGGCTGTCAGTGCCAGGTCAGGGTGCCCGCAGTGGCCCCAGTCAGTGGAGCCTTTGGTTGTTACAACCCTGGCTCTTTATTATATAGACTAGAGGCCTGGTGCATGAAAATTCATGCACTGGAGGGGCGATCCCTCAGCCCAGCCTGCCCCCTCTCACAGTCCAGGAGCCCTCAGGGGCGGGTGGTGACCTGGTGATCAGGGGAAGGTGACAGCTCATCACACCTCTGCTGCTGCCACTGCTGGAGCACAAGCCTCAGCCGGCCCTGGTTACCTGCACCTCAGGACAGCCATGGGCAGCTGGGCAGCTGCCATCCAAGGCTTTCCTGTTCCTCGGGCTGGCCCTGGGAGGCTGGGCATCGCCATCTTTGAGGGCATGGCAGTCATTTAGCATATTCCCTCCTTATTGGCTGTGGGCGCCACCATCTTTGTGATGGCATGAGGGTCAATTAGCATATTCCCTCTTTATTAGATAGGATTATTA
>NW_006296284.1:794682-796284 GCF_000327345.1 Myotis davidii
ACAATAGTTCAGTTAATATCCATCTTCTCATATAGATATGATAAAAATGTATTCTTGTTATTCCATTTATGCATGTGCTCATGGGCATCTTGATCACTAAATGAAAGCTGACACACAGGTAGATTTTAAAAGTGTCAACTCTATTTAATGTTTGTTTCCTTTCGTTCCTGTACATGATATTACTATTTATTATTGGCAGACAAAACTAAACAATTACAGGCCTAATGTATTATTTTTTTCCACACTCTGTTTTGAATAAAGCCACTGGATTGAGGTCATTGTTTGTGTAGAGAAAAGATGATAATGTGATAATCACATTTCTCATTTGGGATCTTGGTCTCTGTTTTGGTGCAATGACTACTGTGGGAACCATCTGTACTGCTAAACGCAAGTGTAAATTTTAGCTCTTTCTATAGTTATTTTGTGGGGAGGGGAGAGATGACAGGGTAGGCATCTTCCTTTGTGGCACCTTTGTTAAAACCATCAAAATTATCTAAAGAATATTTTCTCTCTTCATCTCCCTCTTTGCCTCATTTTCCCTCCCTCTGTCTTTTCTTGGAGAGGATCTTGTTCCATAGATAGATCAGTCTAACGTTCTGAGGTTGATCCTATATCACATCCCTTTCAGGGTGCCCACAATCATCTTCTAAGATGACACTGCAACTGCCTTTGCAATTTTAAGTTCACTCTCATCATCACTCTGGAGTCCTGCAGCTGTTATCAAGCTAGACCCAGACAGCTAATCCTTCCCTCGTTTTTCATAAATCACCACTCACATGAGGTTATTGCATATTATGGACATTTACCAAAGGGTAGCAAAGGGTAATTAGAGCCCAAAGGAGAAAAAATTTCAAATTTAAATATAAACCACTGTCCTAAAAGTTTATCATTTCTTCCATGCCAAAGGGAATTTCTTGCTGACTATATTGTTTCCTATAGACCTCAGTTTATCACCGATTCCTTGGGCCTGTTCCTTTACCTGATATCCCTTGCTACTTGCACTGGGCTACCAAACTCCGAACCTCCACATTGCTGTTGCTGTTACTTCCTCAGGCAGAGAAATTTCATCTCCTGTGTCCTGTCCCTCAGTTATGCTCTGATAGACCTGAGACTCTCAACTTAATGTTGTGGACTCAGCAAGTTTCTACGAAGTGTTTACTACACTAAAATCAGTGAAAACCGTTTTCTTTCCTTAAAAGCAATACTTGATCCTGCTACATCTCTAGTTATATACTTACCTCCTTTTTCCCTATTTGTTGAGAATCCTTAACCATTTCCTCATTCCAATTATAATTTGAATCAGAATTCTGAACTCAGTGATTTAAATCATTATCGAATAATCTCAATATAAAAAGTGGTGAACATGAACCACATTGCTTTCAGATTAGCTTTTTCTTCACATGGCCTAAAGTAGTAACCTGTTATCTACACTAACAAAAGAGAAAAATGGTAATTGGCGTACGACGCTACTCTTTTCATTGGCTAATCAGGGCTATATGCAAATTAACTGCCAACTAAGATTGGCAGTTAACTGCCAACAAGATGGCGGTTAATTTGCATATGTAGGCACAATGCAGGGAGGCGAAAGGGAAAGCAGGAAGA
>NW_006296284.1:797100-828302 GCF_000327345.1 Myotis davidii
CAGTCACTGTGTTTCTCAAATCTGGTGTTTTTGGTGAAAGGTAGTTATTTAGTTCTATAGAAGAGCTTCATGCTTTCTCCTAAGTCACAAGTTTCCACTGGGCCAGAGACACAAGTATGTGAGAATAAATGACTCTCAGGGCTAGAGGTAATCTATAATAATAAAAGCATAATGTGCTAATTAGACTGGACAGCCGAACAACCTTCTGGACGTCCTTCTGGACAAAGCCTTGGTGGTGGGGGCAAGGCAGAGGTGGTTAGGGGAGATCAGGCAGGCAGGTGAGCAGTTAGGGGCATCAGGCAGGCAGGCAGAGGGGTTAGGGGTGATCAGGCTGGCAGTCAGGCGAGCGGTTAGGAGATAGCAGTCCCAGATTGTGAGAGGGTGCAGGCCAGGATGAGGGACCCCCCGCCCCCGCCCCTGTGCATGAATTTCATGCACTGGGCCTCTAGTATTTAAATATTAAATTTGGCATGCAAGTAGAGATTGCCAAAGGGTATAAAACAACTAACAAATTAGTAAATCACAGTGAATTAAATATTATTCTTGTACTATATTTTTTAGCTTTGTGAAGGGCATGGTTTATGGAAGGTTTGAGGAATGTGAACCAAGGACACCCCTTTTATACATATGCTATATTTTTGCCTTTTCATTCCTCAAGCCCAATGCTGAAAAATTGACTGACAATTATATCAGGTTCCACCACTTTAACATGACCCAAATAACCAGGAGGATTCTTTCCCAGTCTGATGAGACCTTGAAAAAAGAAGGCTATTCATGACCCACTTCTATAAGGCATTGGGGAAGGATCTAGAAAGCACTTAAATAATGTTAGCTATCATTATTAATGAGAGGCCATAGAGTATGGTAGCTAAGAAATCAGGCTTTGGAGTGAGACTGCCTGGATTTCAATCCTGATACACCACCACTGATTATGACCTTAGGCAGTTAGCTTTTTTTAAAATATATTTTATTGATCTTTTTACAGAGAGGAAGGGAGAAGGATAGTTAGAAACATCGATGAGAGAGAAACATCGATCAGCTGCCTCCTGCACACTGGGGATGTTTCTGCAACCAAGGTACATGCCCTTGACTGGAATCGAACCTGGGACCCTTCAGTCCACAGACAGACACTCTATCCACTGAGCAAAACCAGTTAGGGCGGGCAATTAGCTTTAACTTTCTGGGACCCAATTTCATCATTTGAAAACAAAACACCTATAAGAATAACAACTATATTGTTGTTATTGGGATTGTCAGAGGATTGATTATTTAGTACACGTAAAATGCTTAGAATGAAGCTGGCACATTGTAAGTGCTTAATCAGAGATCCCTCTCGTTGTTGCTTTTGCCAGAGGAGGCCTAGACTCATTCCTTGATACTTCTCGGCTTCAATCTTTCAGAGGTTGGTGAAAAGTATGTAATTGTGGTTAGGACTGCATCTAAACAGTAGTGGTGGGAGAGAGCTGGTGTTAAAAGGCCTTGTTGCTACTACACGTTAGTATGGGTCTGCTCAGAGAACTTTAGATAGAGTCCCTCAGGGGAATCTAGTGTGTGTGTGTGTGTGATGATACCAGTGGAGGTTTGGCAGTGTATAATCAAGGTCCAAATCGAAAGAAAGAAAGGGTTCTGAACTTACACTACTATAAAATCTGAAAGAAAGAAAGAAAGAAAGAAAGAAAGAAAGAAAGAAAGAAAGAAAGAAAGAAAGAAAGAAAGATTCAGGCTTGAATGAAAACAAATGTCTTTCATCTGGGGATCATAGGGTACTCACAACTTTAAACAACTCATTATAAGAAAAAAAATCTTGCCATGCAACTTTTCTTCTACTTTTTGTTTAGTCTCTTATTTAGAAATTTTGCTTGTCTCAATGTGTATAATGAATCACAGTTGTTCATCATGCTTGTGTTTTGGCAAATAGAAGTCATGAGGATGTTGTTAGAGTGTTCTGAATGGGTTGTGGGATGCCCTTTTATTTTACTTCTGCCAGCGTATGCCTGGCACTTGTTAGTAGTGTTTCTACCTGGAATAGGTCAGGTTAAACGGGGTAAGGATTAGAACACCTCCCTGGGAACCTTAGTTTGGTTTTATTCAATTCCATGAGTCCCCTCATTTTGTAGTTTCTGGAATTTGGGTCTGGAATTTGTTGGCTCTGTTTGACAGTATGCAGGTTCTCATTTGTAATGGAGGGCTGAGAAAATATTCATACATCTGCTGGGATGTAGGAATTGAGCCAGGCCAACTGCTTGAAAGCATTTGACTTTTGACAACACAAACTGGTCATCTTTGTTTTCCCATATGCATCTCTGCAAACAAAGGCAGAGAGGGAAGTAGTGAGTGGTAGGTATGAGGCCTCTTATTTACCAGGCAAGGACTATGAAATTTACTGGCATCTCCAAAAATGTAGCTGTGTGTCTCTGTGGATGTATGCATGGAAGTGGGCAAAAAGCTGAGCAAATGGGCAACAATAAGCAAAAAAATCCCAGCATGTTTAAGAGCTTGGCTGGAGTAAAGGAACTCACCTTTGTATGAAGCAAAACAACACAACACAACACAAAACAAAACAAAACAAAAAAAAACACAAAACAAAAATGGCTTCAGAAGAGGAAGAAAGCCAATGTGTCATTCAAATTCACAAAACCAAAACTGAATGTATGTAAATTTTCTCTTTACATTATCTTGCAATCAAGGAACATGTTTTTATTTAAATCAGGCTTTAATGCTTAAGGTTACAGGTTTGCATTCTTAAATAAAAATTTTAGGATAATTTTTTGATTGTGTCAGGCAAGGGTACTATGTGAGTTACATGTTAATTCATTTCTCTGAGGGTAAGAAATGGATTTACTGCAGCCTAAAAACAAATAATGTAAATGTTGGAATTTTAAGGGTTTAATGTTAGGAATAGAAATGGCTTTAGAACCTATTTCTCCAGCTGTATTTAAGAAATTGGGAATTGGGATTCAGTTAATTCCATTATTCATTCATTCAAAAAAAAACAAAAACAAAAACAAAAAACACCAAACATCTATTCAGTGTCTCCTGAGTGTTAGGCATTTCACTAGTTCTAAAGTTACTGGTGCATAAGGTTTGTTTTTTTGCCTGGAAAATATTGCAAATGAAAGAAAAACCAACACTATTAGTAAACAAGCAATCATGATAAAGCAGTAGTCTCTGACAGGCATCAGATACTTATGTACCTGCTGTCAGCTGATTGGGGTTCAACTCCAGCTTCCAATGCTTACAGATGTTTTGATCTTTGGTTAGCTATTCACCTCTGAGCCTCAATTTCCTATCTCTCAAATGAAGATAAAAATACCACTACCTCATACAGTTGCTGTGACTATAAAATAAATACATCCCTGTGATATGTGTAACAGTACCCAGCACATGGTAAGTCCTTAATATATATTTTTTATTATTATTATTATTATCTATCTGCTTGACTGTTTTTGAGTTGGGATTAGTTTGGCCACATGTGATAACCCCACAAATGACAGTGCATAAGCAAGATAGAGTTTATTTTCCAATTAAGTAACAGAAGTCTGGAGGTAGGACATTCAAGACTTGTCATGATCAGGTACCCAGGCCCTTGCTAACTTTCTTTTTTATCCTTAAGTGTAGGTCTCCTCTGTCAGTGCTGAGATGTCTGCTCAGGCACCTGCCATCATGTCTGCATCTCCATAATCAGGAAGGATAAAGAGATGAAAATGAAGGGTAAAAGGCTCCCTCCAGACATCTGGTGAGGAACTTTCTCCCTTAGCTTCCTCAGAACAATTCTTACATTTTTTTTTTGGCCATATCTGTGGCACATGGCCATAACTAGCCCCAGGAGAGTCTAGAGACTGGACAGTATATAATGAAAGAAAAACCAACACTATTAGTAAACAAGCAATCATGATAAAGCAGTAGTCTCTGACAGGCATCAGATACTTATGTACCTGCTGTCAGCTGATTGGGGTTCAACTCCAGCTTCCAATGCTTACAGATTGTTTTGATCTTGGTTAGCTATTCACCTCTGAGCCTCAATTTCCTATCTCTCAAATGAAGATAAAAATACCACTACCTCATACAGTTGCTGTGACTATAAAATAAATACATCCCTGTGATATGTGTAACAGTACCCAGCACATGGTAAGTCCTTAATATATATTTTTTATTATTATTATTAGCTTTGATACCAATCCCAGAAGTTGGGGAAAGATATTATATACATCCCAAATCTCACTGTAACCAAACATCATAATCTCATCCATCCATTCATCTCATTGGTTTATTTAAGATGTGATAATGACCTCTGTATCCATTCCAAATATTCATTCATTCCCTGTATTTGAAAGTATCTCTGCATCTATGTATAACCTGGAGATTATCCTCAGAACAATTCTTACATTTTTTTTTGGCCATATCTGTGGCACATGGCCATAACTAGCCCCAGGAGAGTCTAGAGACTGGACAGTATATATAAATTTAAACACACATGCAGTTGATCCCCTAGGTAAGGATGACAGTCTACTATTAAGAAGGCAGCACACAAAGTATATTGGAGGAGCATGCATTCATCAGTCAGGGGTTGGATAGAACTAAAGCAGAGGGAAAGACCATGAATCCCAAATTGACTTCCACCTGCTGATTAGGTGACTTTGGGTAGGATGCTTCATGTCTTTATGCTTTAATTCATTAACAGAAGCATAGATATTGTTTCAGGAACCAATGAGTGAGTGCATGGCAGCACTTAGGATAGTGCTGTGCACATGGGAAGTGCTCATTTCAATGTAGGGGAAGGCACTGGAGAAGACTGAGTAGGAGAATGCTGTCCTCTTACCCAAGTTTTCAAATGATAACTCTAGCTGACCATGAGGAAATGCATAGAAAGAAGGAAAGTCTATATGGAGGGAAAAGAGAAGACTGGTGCTATAGAAGCAGAGATAAGGGAACAGGATGGTACCAGTGGGACTGTGAAAAGTAGTTATATTTAGGATATATTTTTATTGTGAACAAATATAATTTTCTTAGGTGGGCAGGGAAGTGATAATTAAAATGACTTTTTCAAAATCACTATGTTCTTATACTATCACTTCCCTCACTCACATTAGATACTAACACAATGTCTTATACATAATAAGGGGTATACAAATGCTATAGTCCAGTGGTTGGCAAACTCATTAGTCAACAGAGCCAAATATCAACAGTACAACGATTGAAATTTCTTTTGAGAGCCAAATTTTTTAAACTTAAACTATATAGGTAGGTACATTGTTATTAACTTAATTAGGGTACTCCTAAGGCTTAGGGAGAGCCACACTCAAGGGACCAAAGAGCCGCAGGTGGCTCGCGAGCCGCAGTTTGCAGATCACAGCAGTCAATTCAATTGGTAAGTTAGCTCCACCTAATTATTTGGGGAATTTTACATTTATTCTCAGACACATTCATATATACAGTGACCATAAAATTATAATCATATAAATATAGTGAAAGGTGTTCTGATTGATATGTAAAGAAATTATATAATTTACATATGTTGAATTTTAAATAATTACATATAACTCCTATTAGGAACATAAAACCACTGTCTTGGTTTTTGCTTCTATACCATGCTTTAAATACAAAGACATTAACTACCCTATGTAATAAAAGCCTAATATGCTAAGTATCCAACCATTTGACCAGTCGCTATGATGCACACTGACCACTAGGGGGCAGACACTTCAACCAGAAGGTTAGCTTGCTGCTGGGGTCTGGCCAATTGGGACTGAGCAAGACAGGCCCGGCATGCCCTGGAGCCCTCCCGCAGTCCTTCTCTCAGCCTGGCCTGCAACTTCTCGCAATCCAGGACCCTTCGGGAGATGTCAGAGATCTGGTTTCAGCCCAATTCCTGCAGGCCAGGCCAAGGGAGCCCCCACCAGTGCACGAATGTGTGCACTGGGCCTCTAGTAGATAATATTATTGTTAATTTACAGTCAGTATGGTGGCGTGAAAAGAACAGGACTTTATAAGCAAGTGGACTATGGTTCAAAAACCAGCTCAAATATTTAAGTTTTCTGAGTTTCCTTACTAGTTGAGTCTTTATTCCAGAAGTATTTCTAATTTAGGTCCTGTGTGGCATTTTTAAGGCCTTGTCTGTGATTTTTATTGTTATTATTATGTTTTCCACTTAAGTTAAAATTAAGCTGCATATCATATGACTGGCTCACTATTCTTTTCCTTTAATATTTTAGGGATATTATACTTTCTTCTTTTATCCATTGACATCTGATTTTGATCCTTGTACTTTTTAAAATTTTCTTAATTTTTATTATAAAATATTTACTATAAAAACACTGAACAATAATAACAACAAAAACATTGGGGTGCGGGCCTGGAATCACTGGACAGTTGGCATAATATGGTTAAAAATATGAACTCTGGAGCCAAACAGTCTCAGAGCCACTCCTTACTAGGTGTGTGTGTCCTTAGGTAGGTTTCTCAACATCTCTGTTTCAGTTTCTCCATTTATGAAATGGGTAATAATAGTACCTACCTCATAGAACTAAAGAGATTGAACAAGATCCTTTTACTTTTGTAGGTGATCTCTCTCCCTGTAGGCTTATAGAATTTCTTTTATCTTTGTTTTCACATTTTACCTTAACTATTTGCTCTGTCAATGTACAGATCACTTAAAGTTGGGATTTTTCACCTTTTATCTGTCTGTTTGTTATGCTTTTTATTTTCTGGGACTTCTATTATCTGATATTACATGTCTCTTTCTCTGTATATCCTCTATATCTCTTTATCCATTTCTGCTACCTTTGGGAGAGTTCATACATCTGACCTTCTAATTCACTAAAAGTTGTCCTTCAGCTGACTCCACCTTACTACTTATCCAGTATAGTGTTTCATTTGTTTCATATCATTCTCTTCTTTTTGATTCATTATTATTTCTTTCTGATTTAGTATTGCTCATCTTTTCTTATCTCCTAAGTATAAATTACATATCATTATTATTTTAAATTGTGTTCATGTCAGTAACTCTATTTTGAATATGCTTTCTGGTAAGTTATTTTATATTTAAGGTGATTGTATACTTCAGATGTCCATGTGCTTTGACCTGTGCCTTTATGCCCTTCTAGGGAGGACTATCAGCTACACTGTTGGGATTGTATATTGGATAAAGCTAAAGCCAGTCATCAGTCTGTGTTGGTCTCATGGAATTTATAGGGAAGTAAACACTGAGTGTTTGGATGGATGACTCCATAGCCACAACATGCCAATAATTGTCTTAGGTATCATTATAAATCCTTAGAGAGAGCAACTTTGTGGAAGCCATTGTCTCTAGATCATTATCCAAACTTTCTGGGTATTTGAAGGGGAGTGAATTCTCATGGTTTTGTGGTCAATGCTCTCCTGTGCTTACAACTTCTCATGTCGGTTGGGAGTAGTGTTTGTGCTTGCCTGGTAATTCTCCCAAGGACTTCTGTGCTTACATCTGGGATGCTATTGCTGATTGACCTAGTGAAATGGCCCAGTGAGATTTTCAGAGGTCTGTGCTGGGAGAGGAAAGAACAGATTGTAAACCTCTGTCTCCGACCTCCTCCTGCTATCTCTTTCTGCCCTTAGCCCTCGTGGCACACTGCCCCTCATTCTTCTTGCCTCTAGCACACCTCATTGAAGAAAGTGATCTGTCTCCCCACTGGTTTGTCATTTCCATTGTTGCTGAGTTACTTCTTTATTGTTCATTTTCTGGTTCAAATCTATGTTCTTTTCTGGCTTCTGTGGCTTCTCTATTTAAGAAAATGAAACAAATAGTTTATACAAGTTTGTTATTATATTGTGTGATCTTTTACTCAATGTGTAGGGATCCACAGACTATCAAAAACCTACAGGGAATACATTCTAACTTTAAAATATCAATTTCAACTGTGATCTTTCATTTTCACATATTTAAGCTTTGATTTTATTTTTAAAGTTTTACTTACCCCCCTCCCAAATCACTTTATCTCACATTTTTTCCTAATCATTGGACAATAACTGTGCAATATTTGCTTATAAAATGGCCCCTATTTATGTACCATGAAAAATTAACTTCCTAATATATAAGCTCTATTTCTGTTGTCACATGTGAGATGATAAATTTGTAGGCCTATAAAGTGATGCATTATAGTTATATTTTATTTGTCTTTATTGTCATGGCCTTGTAAAAACAAATACTTCAACAAATAAAGTAGACAAAATAGGCTTGGCTATAGAAATATTGCAAATAAACGGAGAAAATGCCAGTTCTCTGGTCTTACAAATATTGTAGAAACAACTGCTGTGAAAAGAGATTGTTGTTTTTTTTCTACCTAGCCATTTATATTTTTCCTCTTGAATTTGTTGAAATGGGTTTTTGTTTGTTTATAACATGGTACATATTTCAGTGACCCAAGCACAATATGGAACACTGGGTACTTAAATATTCATTTAATATTTTTCTTTGTTTGTTTCAGAAGTCTAAAGCCAGTTAAAATTATATTCATTAATGTTCTTTCTAGATAAAGCTAATGAACATGATTCATTGGAATTTAAAGAAGCACATTAAATAATAATGGGATTTTCTTAATGATTAAGGAACATTATAGGCTTTATTAGAAACAGGGAATTTGAAAGAGAAAAAAACAAATTTGTGCCAGTTTTCTAGGCTAGCTCCTTACTCCACTATATAATTTGGAAGTTAACCTGGCACATTCTGCAGTTGTTTAAAATACATTTATTGAATGTTTTACAATTATGTGTTTTCCCTGTTTGCTTGGGTAGGTGACCTTTGGTTCAGCTTTTGTGTATGTACACAATTTAATTGAAGCTTTTAGAGAGTTCTAAGGAAATGGAATTAGTTTTCAAGATGTTGTCTCTCGGAAAAATTCAGCCAGGAGGCGTGAAGGTTCTGGGGTTAAGTAGCTACCTACTTAATGGTAGAACTGTATCATTTATTTCATCTACTCTACTTTCTTTTCTCTCTTGCCACATATTAGATTTTTCTCTTGTGAGTAAGTATGCATTGCTAGATAACAAGAAACGAGGACTAACAGAACTGATGAGACAGGATGCAATCAATCTGACCTTGAATCAGTTGCAGATTGAATGTGTGTTAAGGTGATGAGACTCATTTTATATATTATGAATAATACAATGATGTGATATGACATGATCAAATGGACTGGTTTCAAAAAGTCACACAGCAAAATTATTTAGGAATTCTTTCCAAAGGAAAGGCTATTTTTTAAAATCATTTTTTTAGTGGAAAAAATCGTTTTTATAACATGGATTATGTATTTTTGGAAAATTATTCACAATCAAGTCTAACAAATAATCTACACTAATAAAAGAGAAACATGCAAATTGGTGTCACTCTGCTACACCACCAGCCAATAAGGATGAGTATGCAAATTAACCCACCAAAGATGGAAGTTAATTTGCATATGCAGGCACAGAGCGAAGACTGAAGGCTCCACCCGCTGAAGGCCCCACTGGAGCAAAGACTGAAGACAACTGAAGACTGAAGAAGCTTGGCTTCTCTGCTGTGGTCAGAGTGGAGAAGCCTCGAGGCTTGCCTTCTCTGCTGCAGCCAGAGTGAAGGCCTGGGTCCCGGGTGCCAGAGGAAAACCGGTGCCGGCAGCCAGGAAAAGGAAGGCCTATTGCACAAATCTCTTCATGCAATGGGCCTCTAGTATAATAAAAAGTTATATTATTGTTATTATCTTTATATGATTAATAAAATGTAATTTAGAGAAAATAATTTTTGTTGGCTCTAAACTTATTGATATGGCAATTTATTTATATTTTCATTGATCTTAAGAGAGAGAAAGATAGAGAGAGAGAGAGAAACGTTGATTTATTGTTCCACTTATCTATGCATCCATTGGTTGATTCTGGTATGAGCTCTGACTGGGGATCAAGCCCACAATCTTGGTGTGTAGGTATGACCCTCTAACCAACTGAGCTACCAGGCCAGGGCTAAGATGTCAATCTTTAAAAGAGGAATTCCAGATATGACAGAATAAAAATGGGGTATAGACTTTAAAGGGGGTTACTGTAGCACCTGTGTATATATTTAAGGCCCACTGTGTTTGTACGTAAATCATACTCATCTTTATAGAGTCTTGTTTTATGTCCATGTGCTATGAATGCAAGAAACTCTTTATCCATTTCATATATTGAGAGAAGGGATAAAAAAGAGAACGAAATTAGAGAATGGTGTTCAACAGTGTTTATGCGCAATAAAACTCAGCTGGGCTGAAAACTTTGAAGTGAAGAAATAGTCTTCCAGGAAAGAATAATATATAACCCAGCAATTATACCCAGTGCACTGAATTTGCTGGTTATTGCATGACAGAAAAATAAAGTTCTCTATTTTGAGTCACTATGTCTTTCAGCTCTGTTTTTATTAGAGTAACATGGGGTAACTGAGTAGAGGTAGATGCTAAGAGATAAGGAAAAAGAAAAATGAAGTTTAATCTGTTCAAAGTTTACCCAGGTATAGAATAACTGAACGTGGATATAAATCCCTAAGTATGGGCTGGTCCTAGAATTGAGTGTTTTGGTGATATATAATATGAGTAAGCTACCATTCCCACCCTTAAAATGCTTGCTGTTAATATACAGTAATAATGTACCACTTATTTTTTCACCCTCAGATAAAACCTAGTCTTTGGTACCAAGTAGCTATAGAGGACATTATAGGACAGTTGTTCCCTCCATCCCACCTTCTCTCTCTCTCTCTCTCTCTCTCTCTCTCTCTCTCTCTCTCTCTTCTCCCAGCATAAACACTCCCTTCTTATGTTTGGAGTATTTTCTACTCTATGGGCCTTGCTTGGGAAGGGCCTATCTGCAATGGTAGAGCCTAAGCAAGATCTTTTAAGCTTCATGGCAGCTAAAGCATATATATGTGACTTGTTATCAGCAATCAGGGCTCAGAAATGGGGGCAGGGGAAATGGAGCATTCAACCTGGTCATGTGGTGGAGGGGAAAGCCACATGCTCCCAGCTGCAGATGTGCTGTGGTGCCAGGGCAGCCTCCAGTGTCTGGGGTGGGATGTGTAGAAACTAATGCAGAAAGACAGAGTGGTTGTTATCTCCCGGCTGGCAAGATTTTCATTTGTTCAGTTTCATATTTATTGGCTCTCACTGTGGCCCCAGCACTGTTCAAGAGACATTTTGTGTTAATTAAACTCATCCATTCTTCATAAAAATTATCTCAAGTGGGCACTATTTTATCCCTATTCCACAGATGGAGTAATAAGAAACAGAAAAATAAGCAATTTGCCTGAAATCAGGCAGATATTAAGTGGCAACGTTGAGATTCAAATCCAGGTCACATGGCTTTGGCATCTAAGGGCTTAGTCAATTTGCTATCCAGCACTCCTTTGCTCCTATCCATTTTGCAAGCCTGGTTCCAGACACCTTCCAGTAATCTTATGACTTACCCAGTATTCTTTCAGTACACTATTTTAATATTTAAAATATCCAGAGTCAGTTTCATTTGCTTACAGCTAAGGACCTTTCTTAATACTATAGTTATTCCATAAACAAAGTAGCTTAATGATCCTATCAATTAATATTTTGAGGCTCATACGTATAAATTTACATATTTGTAACTATTACTTATTACCCTATCGTTCAAGAATTATAAGATTCAAATGGAATTGTGTTGGGAGAATTACCTTGTAAACCAATAAGATAAAATCCATTTAATTTTACATCGGCAAATATTATTCTTAACCTCTTGGGATATAGATGACATGACGGTAGCTATCACCCACATACTGCCTCAGCACATCTGTCCTGGTCCAGACAAAAGCACAAACTACAGTACATATTCAAACAGAGAAGAACTTATTGTAAGAAGTTGGTGATAAAAGTATTAAAAGGATTTGAGAAGCAAATGAGGTAAATGTGGTTTTACTTAGATTTCGATAATTACAGGAAGCCCCGCCTGCCTATTGCAGGAGGTATAAAAGTGAGGAGCAACGATCCGGAGATCAGTGATTATAGGAATTATAGAAAGCCCATTTTCTCCCTGCAGCTGATGGCCAGTGTGGGGTTGACTACAAAAAGGTAATGTGACACATTACATTAAGCTCTAGAATAATTTGAATGTATATGCATTATAATAACATCTTGCTTAGCAAGTTATTTTTTTAACAAGTTTATTAAATTGTTGTTGGTTGCAAGTACATTTTTAGGTGGAATTGCGCTTAAGAATAACTGCCATACTCTCCTCATCTCAATGACAGAGCTGATAAGATCATTTAAAACATCTGTTGGCCTGGTTGGCATGACTCAGTGGTTGAGCCTTGACCTCTGAACCAGGAGGTCATGATTCAATTCCCGATTAGGGCACATGCCAGTGTTGTAGGCTCAATCCCCAGTGTGGAGCATGCAGAAGGCAGCCGATCAATGATTCTCTCTCATCATTGATATTTCTCTCTCTCTGTCTTCCTCTCTGAAATCAATAAAAATATTCTTTAACAAATAAATAAAACATCTGTTGATATTTCAGTAATTCCATATACTCGGTCTGTCTTTTGGTCAAGCTTTATAATCTGGGCTAAGAGTGCAATTGTTCTTCATATTTAGTACAGCAAACTACATGAGAAATGCCTTAGGAAAAAAAAAAACAACTGTTAGGATCTGCAGATAATAGGTCCATATAACTTGGTTTCTAAGTTTCTAAAACATAAAGTGATTTTATGGCATCTATAGCATAGAGAAGAGGCCGCAGCAACAGAAACAGATGTAGGAACTTACATGAGGTAGCAAGAACGCAGTTCTAGGGAATACAGCAATAGACAGCAGTCCAGACCTGCTCTGATTAGGGGAGGCTGTCAGGAGCTAGGTTGAACTGGAGAGAGCTAAGCGGCCAGGCGTCAGAGTCCTTGGTTAAGGCAAATGTAAGCAGCAGTCACACGTTTACTCTCTTACTGTGACAGGCAAGCAAGGGGCTGAAGAGGGAGGGGCTGGCTTCCCCACAAATAGGTCTCAGCAGAGGCACCTGGGGAGGCCTCAGTGGAAGGTGCCCTATAAAAGGCCTCTGCAGGAGCGCCTGGACTAGGGATGCAGGCGGTGGAAGAGCAAGGCCTGACGAAGGACCGAGACCTTGACTGTAGCTCCGGAGACTGCGGTGAGCGGGCTGTGCCCAAGTCTCTGTGGAGAGCAGCTCCCCGCCCTGCAGGACTGCAGGCCTGAACGTCCTGCACAGGATCTTGCCGTGGGGCCATCCTGCTCGGAGGTAAGAGGGGCACAGAAAAAATCACCGCTGATTTGAACGGAGGTGGAGCAGAACAGGCAGGGAGGACATCTCTCCACAGCACAGGTGCACGTGGCCCGCGAGGCTCAGACTTTGAGGGGCCAGTCTCATGAGAACAAATAATATTTCTGGTCAATATAGTATGTTTTCCCTTTTCACTTGTTTAGAAGATGGATGGGGAGGAGGGAAAAATAACAGTTTGGGAGCTTTTCTTTTGTCCCCAAAAGAATTAAACCCCAGAATGAAAAGAGAATTCAACTCATGTGATGAGAGGAAAAGGATATTTGTTTTGTCCAGGAAGAAATTACTCTGGGCAGTGTTAAATAGAAGGAAGAACACAGGGAAATATGTAGGGACTGAAATAGAGAGACAGCAAAAAGTCCGAGAGAGGGATGGTGGCAGGGGACATCTCAGGAGAGTCTGGGGCTGCTGCGATCATGGTTTCCCTGCCACACGTGTAACACAGGAGGTAAGAGCACTTAATAGAGGCTCAGATGACAGGGGGCCTCATTTCCCAGGCTCCTGAACCAAGAGCTTGCCACTACAGATGGCTGCCGGCTTCTAGCACAACCTGGTTGCGGGTGAGAACGGAGGTTAAGTGACTAGCCATCTGAGCAGAGTAGATTTGGAGGAGGTAATTAAGCTGAGTTGGAGAAAATTAAGTTCTAATGAGAACTGAGATTCACATGTGCAGCTGTGGTGCTGGCAGGGACTAATACAATACTAAGTGTTTAGTTTTAATGAGCGTGTATTGTGTGCCTAATATTTTAAGTGTTTAAATACATTAGATCTGATGCTCATGAAAATCCTTTGGTATAGATAGGATTAATATCGACTTTTTACAGTTGAAGATATTAATTTGGGGGCATGTAAAGTAATAGTCTCATACTTTGGAAAGTTGGTAAAAGTGACTGACTTTGGACTTCTACATAAGAATCTACCTCCAGAGAGTTTGCTGTTTACATTCACAGTGGTATAAAGAAATGAGGTGGAAAATGGCACTGGTCTCCAGCAATAAAAAAGAGACATCATTTATAGATTTTGGATAAGAATTAGAGACAAACTTTTGGCAAATGTTCCTTGGTGCTATATCTCAGATCTCTCTGCAGAAGTTTGTTCATGACCTAGAGATGAAGGTTGTGTGTGACCTAGAGAAGAAGGTTGTGCTGGGCCTTGCAGGTGGAATTCAGATAACCTGATTGAGGAGAGAGATTTTTGTGGAGGAACGGACTTAAAGACCATATCTGTCTTATCATCACTTATCAGTGTATCCCTACTGCAAACACAGTGCCTAGAATGAAAAAGAACAATAAAAAGGCAGAGAATAATATGATGTCAAATAAACTGTTCTTGAGCAATCTACTTTCCTAGAAAGGCCTCAGTTTCCTTATCTATAAAATGGAAAATAAAAATGAGTAATTCAAAGTGGGTTTGTTGGGATAAGATGAGATGATATAAAAGAAAGTGTTTTGCAAAATTTAAAGACTATAAAAATAGGAGGCATGGCTCTTATAGCCCTTTCAGAGGAAACATTCTATAGAACTAGAAAACTGAGCTTTGTATAATATGTAATTCAGCACTTGGCCAAATCTCTTGGCAAATATCTAATATCTGAAAGAAACAGGTCAACTATGTCTTTCTCTTTAGAAAGCAGTTTTTCTACACAAAACCCTTGTATTAATTCAGAGCACAATAAATTAAAATACCTAGATAGTATTTTTGCTGCTTATATAACAGCCTTTTTGTGTTATGTAGTTTCATGCCCAAGGCTTATTAAAGACGTTGTCTTTTGAAAAATGATTCTGTATCTTTTACGAAAATCATATCTGAAGACACCATGAATTACAATAACCTTATATTGGGAAGCACCATGTGGGTGTTGCACAGACTTTGGGGCAAAGAATGTGTCTTCTCTCTTACTGCGCTTGGATGTTCCCATTTGCCCAACAATGAAATCCATATTTACTATCTTTTTATCATATTTTTATTATTGCCTTGACTGCCAGGAAAACCGGGAGCTAAATGCAGAACTTACTTGCAATACATATTTTATTCCACGTTCCTGATTTAGGTTATCACTGCCTTGACCCTGCACAAAGTTTAATGTATCTCAGGCACTTGCTGTTTAAACAAACAAACAGAAATCATTAATTATTGTTCCCACATGTGCTTATTTTCCATATAACTTTCATAATCTTTAAGTTAGGCATTCAACACAGACATGCAATTCAAAGCCTAGCAGATAGCAAAATTTAGAGCAAAAGACTTATACCCCCCACCTCCCAGTCTGATGCTCACAGGTCTCAGGTCTGCTTGATGTCTTATTTTCCTTTCATGTTATTAAGTTTAGGAGAAGGATTGTGATGACCTCTTTGTCATATGATATTGGGAGAAGATAATTTTATAAATTACAGTGCTCTACAGCACCAGAGGGTTTTGATTATAAAAGCAATATACATAACATATTATATGACAGTCCCAGTTAATTCCCACAGACACAGAAAATAGTGTGTATTTGTAAGGTTTGTAAATTATTTTGAGAAAGTTAAAAGTATGGTGGGGACAAATCATGCTATACTTGCCTTGGGTATAGTCATGTTGTCGTGGAAACGGGTGCTAGAAAGCACGAAATTCAAATGATTGGAAAAGTAGCCATAAAAAGTAGCATATAAGGATACATTTTGCTAGGTGAGGATGGTGGGTCCAAGTTGAAAGACCCTTTACAATGACAAGCGATATGTGGCTGAAGGTCTCTCATTCTGATTGACCACTAAAGAAGCAGACAGTAGGAGAGATCAGTCTTTGAGTGTGGGAGCAACTCTGCTTCCTGCCAGTTCCTCCTGCGGGCACACTCCCAGTTCAGAGGCCAGTGGAGCTCTTAAGTGTAAAGAAATTGTGATGTTAGAGGAGACCATGACAGCAGGCTTCCGAGACATTTATTTAAACCATTAGCCTGGGGACAGTTTAAATCATCTTTATCATATTATCTGGCCGAAGGCAGGACTAGTCCATAGCCTACCACAAATAGAAGAATGGAAAAACAAACAGTAAACTAAGAAAACCCTTTTGGATAGAAGTGTAAAAATACTATGATCTGGATATTTATTTTCTCTACCCAGAACTGAAACAAAGCTTGCATAAGTAATGTCATCCATTGGAACAGGTGAATAATATTATCCAAGAGGAAAAGATAAAGAAATTTCTTGCAACTTAAAGACTATTATAGTTCATTTTACATATAAAATACTTAGCATTGGATACTTTTAATTGCAAAAAATAAACTAGATGAGGATGTCATTTTGATTCTTTCAGAGATTCATTTTAGGAATTTGGACAACTGGATTTTTTAAAAAGGCCCCTTTAGTGCTTGTGACTGTAAGAAATTATAATAAAAATAGAAGCACATATTTTATACATGGTTGTAGTAATTGATATTATTTGTTGACTAGATATAAGACTTAGAGGTCATGAAACACTTATCTGGCACAAAAAAATAATCACATGAACAATGATTTGGCTGTTTTCTTTAAATTAGCTAAAATATAATACAGCATCTTCTAATATTTATCTGACTACCAACAGCTAAAATAGTTTTAATTTGTAAGTCTGTGTGAATGTAACTTTTCATATTATTAAATTCTATTATAACAAACTTTCTGAGATACCAGTTCCTTTTTTAATATAATGGATATCATTTCAAATTAAAATTATCCTGAGTTCCTAGAAATATAAATGTATTATCAGATTTAGTAACGGATCAATGAAAATGATAGCAATTAAAATGTGCACATATCAACTCTCTTTTCTAGTTTCTGAACTTTCCCTTTGTGTCCATCATTTGGCTTTCTTGGGTGGTTTGGGATTTTGGATGGTATTTATTTTGGCGTTTGAGACAAAAACATAAAGCATGGGGAAGAATAAATGAAATTAAAAGAATTGCTGGTTGGTGGCAAGAAACAAGATATAAGCTGTTAATCTGAAGATGTATATTGCACCACTGTCTTTTCTACCTGCCCATTATCCAAAGAGCAAACCTAAAACCACCACCACTTCAGTTCACAATTCTCTTGGTCAGCTTCTAGGTGATTCCCCGGTCTGGGTTGTCATGGTTCATATCTATGGAGTGATAGAGTCTCTAGAAGGTTCTTAACTTTTATATTGGCAGTTGGCAAGGCTAGGGAAGGTAAACTGGTACGGCTTGTTTCTTCTTCGTGTAGTTTATTCTGTCCTGGGCTTCTTCAAATGGTGATGGAGAGGGAGGAAGCAAGCCACTATGTAAACGTGTTTTCAAGCTTCTTCTAAACCCATTTGTTAATGTGCTATTTGTTAAAGTGAGTCACATGGCCGAATGCAGATGTAACCCATGAAAGAGAGAGAGCTCACCTCTTGAAGGGAAAGTCACATAGTGGAGATGCATGCACAGGGCGAGGAAGGGATTTGTGGCCATTTTTTTTCTTCTCAATCTGCCAGTATGTGGTTGACACAATGGAAAGCTCTTCTTCCATAGAATTACTTATAAAATTATTTGTACATAATTTTATAAAAACAACACTATTTTTATTCTATGAATAATCAGCTATTTTACAGGGCATTTATTTGTAGTTGTAGGTATTGCAATGGAATTTTCCCTCTGTTTTAATTTACATTGTGCAAGAGAAAGCATAAGAATAAATTATGATGGTATAAAAAAGTTAGATAAAAATTTTAGCCTTTGGTGAATTAAAGACTAGATTGCTCAATAGTAAATTTTAATTACATTAAAAAAGAAACACCTATAAAATGGTATCCATATGAAGAAAGCAGGAAGAAGTTAAATGAACTTACCTGTGTTTCTGTCCAAATTTAAGCCTCATCACATAAAACCAATACATGAGAGCTGATAGAAACAAGCTTAAGATTATTGTCAGAAAATATAATGGCAGAAATGAAATATACCTAAGCAAATAGTGAATATACCATATAGAAGATAGAGGGTTTTAGTATGTACTAGGGAAAAAAACAAGAAAAACTAAATAGCTGGTATAAAGAAATAAATAGATGTGTTGTCTATTTTAGATGAGGGAGGACAAAGCAATTGGACTTTCTACCGCTTTAATGCAAATGTGTGTGCCCAAGATGAATGTGTCATTTTGAATCATAATGTTCCTTGTAGCTCTGTTCCTGCTGCTTTTTTACATTACAGCTGCCAGGCGGTTATTATTCTTTACTGTTTCAGACATGAAGGACCAATCCTAGACAAATAATGGGTTATGCCCCAGAGAACTTGCAGTTAAGAGATATGAGCAGGTAAAATGTAGAACAAACAAGGCAATAATGCTGACTTACCCCTGCAATTTAAATACTTAATGAGGAAGGAAAACTTTGGAAATTTGTAAAAGAAAAGAGACAGAACTCTTGGGAAAAAATATAGTAGGGGTTAGTAACCCTTCCCCAGTACATAAGTCTTAGAGTGCTGTGCGGAATGCCCAGGTGTCGTGCCATCTTGGCCAAAAGAGCTGCATGTCAAAATCAGCACATAACAACAATAACAACAAAAAGGGTGAAGAAAAAAATATGAAAAATGTATGGGGTATTATGAATAATTACCCCATAGTAGAGAATGAATCTGCCAATACTGTTAGAAACATGAGAAAAATAACACTAGATTTCATTTTTAGTAGATAACTCACAATCTCATATTTTATGTATAGTACATCTCTCATGTTATAGCAAAATTTTGAGAGTATTTATACATTTTTTTTGGGGGGGCTATATATTCTTCGTAAAGCTAGGTATTTGTAATCCAAATACGTATTAGAAGGACTACCTTAAAGTAGAGTCTAAAATTAATCCTAAAACATATCCCAATGATATTAAAGGATATTAAAGAATATTAAAGGATACAAAAGGGTAAAACTAATTAAGTTTATATTCTAGGAGATTCACTGTGATAACAATAGATGGAAGTTCATGGAATTAGAAGGATGTGCTTCTAATCTAGTTAATAAGGGATGAGTGCTTGAAGAATGGCAGGAGAAATAGCAGAAGTAAAATGATTTCCAAGGATTTAGAAAGGGAGAATCTATAGGTCTTAGTAATTAATGAAGGAGAAATCTAGAGCTATCAAAAGTTAGAACTGGATAAAAGAAGATGAAGAGATTAGCCAAAGAACACACGTATATGCATAACCCATTATACTATAGAGCAGTGGTTCTCAACCTGTGGGTCGAGACCCCTTTGGCGGTCAAATGACCCTTTCACAGGGGTCGCCTAAGACCATCCTGTATATCAAATATTTACATTATGATTCATAACAGTAGCAAAATTACAGTTATGAAGTAGCAATGAAAATAATTTATGGTTGGGGATCACAACATGAGGAACTGTATTTAAAGGGCCAGAAGGTTGATAACCACTGCTAAGTGTGTTGAAGGCCAAGGGGTGGGTCTGGGTAGAGGTGGGCCAAAGGAAGGGGGGAAAAGGGAACATCTGTAATAATATCAGCAATAATAATAATAATAATAATAATAATAATAATAACAATAAATAAAAGTTAGCTGGCCGGCACAGCTCAGTGGTTGAGTGCCAACCTATGAACCAGGAGGTCATGATCTGATTCCTGGTCAGGGCATATGCCCAGGTTGTAGACTGGATCCCCAGTAGGAGGCATGCAGGAGGCAACCAATCAATGATTCTCTCTCGTTATTGATGTTTCTATCTCTCTCTCCCTCTTCCTTCCTCTCTGAAATCAATAAAAAATATTTTTTTAAAGTTAGTGGAGAAAAAAAATAGTGACCTCAATTGTGGTGGTGCCACTTACTAAAATAAAGAGCATGGGAACAGGACATATTTTGAAATTTTGTGTCGAGGTGTCCAGGAGACATCCAGGAGAAAAATGTTCAAGAGGTATTGGATATATAGATTTAGAGATCAACAGAGAATACTAAACTAAGTACATGGGTGCTGGAAAGGGCATACACTTAATCAGTCCAGTGATACTTGTCAAACATGTACAGGGCACCCAAGGTATTGAGCTAGGTGCTGATGAGATCATGGTAAACTAGACACTTCTTCTCAAAATGCTTATGGTCTGCTGGGCAATAAAAACAATAGGTTAGAGTTAAACATATTGTACTTAAAAAAAGTGCCCGAATCAACTGACTGAGGTGAAAATGAACAACCTCAGTTTTCTATATTACAAATCTGGTAAATAGGGGTCCCATAGAATTATTTAAAAACTATTTCCTTTTAATGTTTTATTTGTAGTGCAAAATTAATACATATTCATAATGTAAAATACAGATAAGCAGGATTAAATAAGTCACACGATTTACTGTATCTTATACATGTTAGGTATTGTGGTATGTGCTGAAGTGAATTCCTTGTCCTCTATGCTCAAAAGATAAGGGTGCTTGTTCCTATTAGTCTAGAGCAGGGGTGGGGAACATCTGGCCCGTGGGCCACATAAGGCCAGCGAAATCATTTGGTCTGGCCCTGCCAAAGCAACCGTGGGCAGGACTCAAAATTCAATTAACCTAGGAATTTTTTTCATAGCAACATACATTTATATTAAGTAAATTATATTAAGCAAATGATGTTATAAATATCCAAATGGCCCTTGGCAGAAAAGGTTCCCCATTCCCTGGTCTAGAGGCTTGTAGGTATAGTATCCCCTTCTTCATTTTCACCTTGTTGACTCCTATTTGTCCTTCTAGTTACCACCTTATGTGTTTCTTACTATGGGATGCCTGCTTTGATCCATGATAGCTCCCAGGAAGATCAGGTTTGTGCTTATATGGCATCTTACACTTCCCCAGCTCTTGCTGTACTTCCTAACATGTTGTAATTGCATTCAATGGTACCTGGAAATTTAGCTAAAAATAATTTTGTTAAAAGCATATTGGTCTTGCCTGGAAGTGTGGCTAAGTGGTTGAGTGTGGATCTATGAACCAGGAGGTCACAGTCTGATTCCTGGTCAGGGCACATGCCCAGGTTGTGGGCTTAATCCCCAGTAAGGGGCATGCAGGAGGCAGCCAATCAATGGTTCGCTCTCATCATTGATATATCTCTCTCCCCCCCCCCATCTCTCTTCCTCTCTGAAATCAATAAAAAAAGTATATTAGTCTTAACCACTATGCTGCACATCTAAAAATAATATAAAGTAATATTGAATGTCAACTGTAATTGATTTAAAAATAACATATTTGTTAACTTGACAGCATGTCTAAAATGACAATTTGATTGAAAAATAATTATTTCTGCTCACAGGACGTGTTTTTTAACATTGATGATTTTGGCAAAAATAAAGGTAATTTGCCACTTTTCATGAATTATCTTACATTTTTCTAATTCTTTACTATTTATATTTTTTTCTTTATTTTAAGTAGTTTTTTCCTTCATTTTCAGCCAATGTTTCTGCTTTACATTTTTTTGCAATTGTAAAATGTTGACATAATTTACTTATTATTTCAAGCAAGTTAATGATCAATCATAGTGACTGAGATGAACTTGAAAGTTAGCAGGGTTTATTAAGCCATTTGAGATAGATATTTTGGCAGCTGACCTGAAGATCGACCCTTCGTGCTTGACCTTCACTGTAAGTAGCTTCACTTCAGTGATGATTGCTCTCTAATTCTAACTCACTCTCACATAAAAAATAGAAAGGCAGACTCAATAAATGATATTTATTATTAAACTGGATTATATGCACAATCAACATCAGGGAACATTTAGCACTTTAATCATTTACAATAGAGCCATGAGTTGATGTTCTGTCTTATACATTCATTCATTTGGCCTGGGGATACAGAATCCCATAGCCAGAGAACCAAAAGAGCATGAAGACAGTGTTCAAAGTCTCATCATCCCCAGTTGAAGGTCATAGTCCCAGGTTCAAAGAATGAGTTATCACTAGGAAAATGGGTTTGAGTTTTTGCTTGATTATAGAGTGGCTCACTCTAGAGCAGTGGTTCTCAACCTGTGGGTCGCTACCCCTTTGGCGGTCAAAGGACGCTTTCACAGGGGTCGCCTAAGACCTACCTGCATATCAGATGTTTACATTATGATTCATAACAGTAGCAACATTACAGTTATGAAGTAGCAACGAAAATAATTTTATGGTTGGGTCACAACATGAGGAACTGTATTTAAAGGGCCAGAAGGTTGAGAACCACTGCTCCAGAGCAATGCAGCAGCTCTGCCCTGTCAGGGCACTGGGAGGAGAGCATGGAAGCCTCCCTCCTGCTGCGCTGTGCTCCTTCCCCTGGCAGGTGGGCCGCTCGGAGCTCTGAGTGCAGTGGTGGGTGGCAAAGGACTGATACGGGGGAGGGGGGTGGCGGTGGGTGCAACGGGCTCTCACCTCTGCCCTCCCTGGCATGGGATGATCCTGCCTCCTCCAGGTGCCTCCCCGCTTCTGCCCCATCTCCTTAGCAATGCCCCGAGGTGTGTGCAGGCAGCCTGCTCATAGGAGCTAATAAAGAGCTGAGATGCTAATGGACCGATTGTTATGTGTCACAGCATCCCAACCATTAGCATGTTAGCTCTTTATTCGTATAGATGATATTTATTCAATGGTGATTACTTAAAAGACATCACAAACTGTCTCATTTCCCATTATGGCTGGCACATGAACATGTGGTCCAAAGTTATTTGACCTTAGGTTATCAATTCTTGAGAGTTTTAGTTTAGCTTATGCATAGGAGTAGTAAACTGGCAAGACTTAATCCATACTTGTCATTTTCTTTGTTGATGTCAACAGGTGTGTGACAACAATGGGTTAGGGAGCATGTGTCATTCATGCAGAGATTCTGATATTGATGGTAAAGTGCTAAAGGTGATTTTCAGGTCCTCTGATGACATGCATGTTTCACAGTTGCTGATGACTCACTGGTAGGCCATTGGCAAAGATTCTCACTTCTATCATTGGATCCCTGTTCAGCACAGTGATGGGGCATGGAAAGTCCTTAAGCTTTCTTCATTTTATAGGTTTTACTGTGTAGGCCTTTGTAAAATTTTTCTCCAGTAATTTTTCATAATTTGATCATTTTTATTAGTAGCAGTGATAGTGAGGATAATAGAATAAGCCACATTCTGCTGCCAGAGCTATTTGTCTTGTGACTTTGTTTTCCCCTGCAATCCAAACACTCCACATATTCAAATTCTAGCTTATAGCTCTGTGAAAAGTAACGTAAAATCTACATTTGTTCAGGGTGTGAGGTGCATTTTTTATGTCCTAGTTCCTGATAACAGGTGATGACCCATTGCCTCCTTCATCCCCAGTGATTGAACTAAACTAGAAATAAGATGCCAGATTTTTTAACTCACCCTGGAGCACCTGAGGCCCCAGCCATTCTGGAAAGAAGGAAGGAAGGGAGGGAGGGAGGGAGGAAAGGGAAGGGAAGGAAAGGAAAAGAAAGGGAAGGAAGAAAGGGAGAGGATGGGGATAGGAGGAAGATAGCTCAGATTACAGAGGATGTCTGGGTCCCACTATGCGGTATGAAAGGTAGCTGGAGTACATAGAGGGATATATATAACAGGGGAGATGCAGGTGACAGACTATTCTAAGACTTTGAAGCTGGTAATTTATTGATCTGGACAGGCACAAGGGCAATGCATCTGCTGACAGAGACAGAGGGTTTGCCAAGTAGAAAAGCAGCAGAGGTATGCTGGTTGATAAGTATTTTTGCTCCACTATAATTACCAGGGTTGATCAGGAAAAAAACAAGGTGATTAATCAATTTTAAACATTAAAATGACACCAAAATTATGTTTTAAAAGTGTTAGTCTTGCTTTCCAGTGGAGACCTATTGTGTGCTCATAAATCTACTGTTGTGTTCATTCATTTCTAGAATACAAATACTTGCTCTATGGCCAGTTTCAAGCTACCAATGGTTTGACAATTTATTTTTAAAATCCCTGGATATTTAACCATTGGTTTCATGAACCAGTAGGTGTTGTCATCAACACACCACTTGCCTAGAGGGAGGTATGGTTGTCGTGTTTTGTTTTAATACCATATTTAGAGGTAGGACTCTTGCTAGAAGACTACTATAGTTATTTAAACATGAGAATATAGATAAACTAGTGTAATTTTAGGGAGAGTGGGGAAGAAAGGATCAAAAACAAAGAAAAAGTAGTTTCTGATCTTTGTTTACTATGATGTCATGATAGTAGAAAGATTCCAGGATGACTGCAGGGTCAAGTTCGGGTATCTGAATAGAAGGAGGTCCTATTCACTGAGAGAGGAAAGAAATTGAGAAAAATGGCTTACTAGGATTAATAATCAAATTCAGTTTTGGATATACTGAGCTTCGGGTATTTATAGACCTCTAAGGAGATTTGTTCCAGTTCAGAGTTGATGATTGTTAAGCAGGGTTTCCAATAAGGTGAATGATGACACAGAAGCAATTGGTAAATATTCTCTCATTGGAAGAGGCGGAAAGAAAGAAAGGCAATGCAGGTCCTAATCGCTTTGTTTTTGGCCTGGAAAAGTGTTGAAAAAGTTCTTGGCTAATGTCCTTGATTTACCTAGTAAATAGGCAAAGGCTGAAGCATAATATAGAAACTTTGAGAATTGAGGTGAAAATTTAACAATGTCTAGTAAGTACAATAAATAAGATTTTACTAAGTACAATAAATACAATTTTCTAGGGAGTGTTAAAGACCCAAATGAAATTACATTTGAAGTGGTTTTGACTCATTGCTTTAAGTAACTACATGTCTTTTCCAATAATCAGAGATATGATACGTATTATTTGAAAATATTCTCTAAAAATTTTCACTCGATTCTAATATAGTCTCACACTAAGAACAAACCACTGTATATTCCAAGAACAGACACTTTTATGGTGATTGCCTTCCGTGAGTTTTGTATATTATTCTCTCATGTAATTCTTATGGTAATCCTAGGAAACAAGAACTGTTATTTTTCTCATTTTGCCTGTGAAATCTAGTGCTAGGGAATTAGTAACTTGTTCAAGGTCCTATGCCACAACTGAGATTACAACCAGTTCCACCGGCTCCAGAGCTTGTACTCTTCACTGTCTCTCAATGTAGAATAGCTAGAGCATCTATGCATGAACATCCCTTATATTGTTTTATTTTATTTTACTTTTTCACTATGTAAATCAAATTAGGAGGATATAAAACGAAAAATGAAAAAAAAACAAATTAAGACAATAAGTGAGCACTTTTATTTAGTTTTATTGACACTAGAGAAAATACTTAATATTTTAACACAAATGGCATAACCTTTAAAAATGGGAGAAACTTCTTCTATAATACTCTGTGTGGAAGCAGTATTACTCTCATCAAAAGTTGAGAAAATCTATAAATTTCCCTTTGATCCCAGCATAGGAGCCATTCCCAGGCAATCGTGTACAACCATGGTATTTAAGAGAAATTCTGCAGGATCAATAGTATCATAAATGGTTAGAGCTATATAAGAACACCTAATGAAGTCTCGGTATTTTAAGGACTGGGTATTCTGTAATTATGTAGATTGAGTTGTCTCTGAAATTAGCATGTCATTTCTATTTTAAGGATATGATCAGTTCAAGTTAAGCAAAATGGCAAGAGAAAAATGTAAGTTTCACTAACACCTAAGAACAAAGGATTTTATAAAATCTATATTTTGTGGTCTTTATCTGTACTAGTATACTAACTTTAAAAAATTAATTATTTAGACAACTACTAGTAAGTTTTAGTGATTTTATTAATTTCAACCAATAAATAAAAAACACTAACATTCATACTTTTTAAAAAACAGAATGACCATGCTGACATGTATAGCTAAAATCCTAGTAGCCAGAGACAGCTGATAAAATTAGGTTCCATTCTCACAGAATTTCTTTTAAGTCTGGCTGATAAATCTTCAAAACATTACAGTAGCACCACACCTTAGGTCATATTTCAATTGATATTAATATTGTTATAACTTAAAATTATATATACCTTAGATTTTGTATGATTATCTATGCAGTAGAACTATTGATATCTCTTTCTATTTTGCTGTGATGCCACTAAGTTTCTGAGAGAATATAAGCTTTAGTCTCACCACTTTTTAAAAGCATCAATCCAAAAAACAAACAAACAAAAAAACCCAGCATGCTTTTAAAAATGGCCTGTGGCATTCCATACTCATTTATATTGTATTAGCTACTAATTTAGTAATGTGTTGCTTTGTCTGTTGATCTAATAGCATGAACAATGAGCTTGAAAAACCTTATGGTGCATATTTAAGGATGAGAATTAGATACATTTCTGAAGAGTTTCCCTACTTCTATTTTCTTAATGCTTTAATCCATACCACACATCAAGTTAGTTCAATAAACATTTTTAAGGGTGTATTGTACCGTGTACTAGATGATCTGCTAAATGCTGATTTTACAAAGCTTGATGAGACATTGTAAGAGTATTCCATGAGTTAATTGTGTTGTAATAAAGATAGATACAGAGTGTGGGGCCATCTATAGAAGAAGTTTATTCATTAAACCCCTAGTTATGAGCACCTATTAGGAGCCAGATGAGACATGTAATGCAGTCCTAAATAATAAAATATTTAACCTTGAGAAAAGTAGGTGAGTTTTCGTGAAGATGACATCTAAGCTAGGCAAATTTAGTCTTTGTTGTTCTCCTAAAATATTTGGCATTTCCTTACCTTGCTTCATTGTTCATGCTGTTCCCTGTGCCTCAGAAGCTACATGTGTTTGTCATGATTTCATTCTTCTTTGAAGCTACAGTTCAAAGGCACAATTGCATCAAACATTCAGAGATTTCATGACTGAGCACTATCTCTGGTCTTCCTGAAAACCAGAGTTCCTGTAATTCAAGACATTTTTCCCTTAGAGACTTTTCACAACCTTGAGCTTTTAATTTGTGTGTATTTTTTGTTTCTCCATAAGTTTAAAAGTTCCTTAAATCAAACAATGTGTCTTAGGGATATTTTTATTTCTTGCCACTTGTTTTAATTAGAAGAGCATAGGATAGAGTAAAAAACATCTCCCAAAGTAATGGCTCTATTCAATAGAAATGCATTTCAGCCCTAACCGGTTTGGCTCAGTGGATAGAGCACTGTCCTGCGGACTGAAGGGTCCCAGGTTCGATTCCAGTCAAGGTCATGTACCTTGGTTGCAGGCACATCCCCAGTAGGAGGTGTGCAGGAGGCAGCTGATCGATGTTTATAACTCTCTATCCCTCTCCCTTCCTCTCTGTAAAAAAATCAATAAAATATATTTTTTTAAAAAAAGAAATGCATTTCATATTCATGAAAAAGTCCTGGGCAACTAGACAGGGACAGTTTAGCTATGCAGCTGTTCTCTACACATTCAGTAACCCAGGCGGTCAGTGCTTCTCCCATTTTCACCCAGTACCACCCAAGGCTGATATTGGCATTAACATGTAGCCAGCAAGAAGAGAGGACAGGCATGGGATGTAAGGCAGTTTTTACAGGCCAGGCACACTTCACATTGCACACTGAACAGAAAAGGAATCACACATTGTAGTCCAGATGTCTTGGGTGTTCATCTACCAATCTCTATCATGTTAGGTTGTTATAACACCTTACATATAATACTAGCCAATATTTATGGAGCATTTATTATATTAGAAAGTTTTTTCCTACATTATTAACATGTATTAACTTATTTACAAAGCCTTATAAATATAGATACTCTCATATTTCCTATAGTGGAAGAGATGGAAGTTTTAAAAAACTTATCAAGGTCACATAGTCATATATGGTAAGCCAAGGGTTTGATTCTAGAGTTCATATGCCATAAGAGTGTAAATCACTATGCAGACTGCCTTCAGGGGACTAAACTCTCAATAGATGCTCATTGAATGAATGCAGTGAAGGTATTTCAAGTTACTAAACAGCTCTAGGTCTCAGGGTTGAAACATTCACATTCACATTTCAGTTTCCATATATACAGAATGGGGAAGTGGTTTATGTGAGCTATCCTCAAGGTAAGTTTTAGGAGTCTACCCACACAAATGTTTACAAAGCAATTTTAAAAAGATATCAGGTAGTGGTTTAAAGCATCATAACAAGCCTCATCATCAGCATATTATATTAAAATATTAGGAGGCAATAGGCAATTTTCATATTTCATTATTTAGTATAATTCTTAGTGGATGAAAGTCTATAATAAATATAAAGGCAGTTTGCCTACTTTTCATTTAAAAACATTGCCTAGAGGTGACTGGTGTGCCAGACATCCTGGAGACTCTGTATTGATAGCAGAGCCTCTCAGTAAATCAATGGATTTGTGCCTTGAAACCAGTTCAAAAAGCGTTTTTACCAATCCATTGAAGAATACTGCAGGTAAAATTGTAATGGAAAAGCCTTTAGTGAGTGGGGTCATCCATTTTTGTAGGTTTTTTTTCTTCTTTTTAATACAAAAGTAACCAATATGTCTTAACAGGTCATCACTTCTTTAGTTTGCTTTAGATTTTTCCTCTATGTTGTGTGTTCCCCTTTATGAAGAAAAGCATTTATTGATTTCACTTTGAGCAGCCCACTGCAAATGTGGAGTCTCTTGGCCCAATCAACCAAACCCAAAGCATTTGCAAAGCATTAACCCTGAATGCTTTTATGGGATGTTTCTTGTCTTCCCTTTATGAATCGAGGGAGGTGTACTTAGTGCTTCATAGGCATAATTTAAATATTAGGATTGAGTTTATGTTTGGATATTTTTATTAACACAGATATATAGTTGACTGCCATTTTTTGAGTTCCAAATGACTATATCATATTCTTTTGGTAACAATATTTCAGTTTTTATGTAGAACGCTACCTATTCCTCTATCTTTGAATTAATTAGGTGAGTTATCTTTTGGGGTTGGCCTCTGCCCATTCTTAGACAGAAGATCACATTATTTGGGTCCAAGATGGGTGAAGAAAATGTATGAGATTTTGACTGGGGCTAATAATATAGGAGGACCAACTCTTTCCACTGAATTTAAACTGGAAGAATAGGAACCTGGAGTTACTATGGTTATCTTTCATTAATCCATTAACTTATTTATTCGCTCAACAAATATTTATGCAACACCTACCAGGTGCTTAACACAGACACTTGGGATGCATAAATGAACAAAATAGACAACATTCCTGGACAATGATGTAAGAGTCACCCTGAAAATGAAAGTAACGTAGATGAAGTAGAGCTGAGAAATTTAGAGGGCTGGAGTTTTGTTGGCATTGTAATGTCCCAGGATCAAGAGAAGTTCACACTGTTATGAAAAATTATATTTCACAAGCCAGTACATTTCCTGATGTACGTAGTAGGTTAAATTTGTCACTTGTATCCAAAGGCATCCAATAAGTCCTCAGCATTAAACTAATTTATACTATAAAAATTAGCTGAGTATATAATGTGACTTGGACCATTTGTCTTGTTATTGTAAAATTCTCAATTTTCTTTTTGCTGCCTCTGCCTTGCATTTTAGTCTGTTTAAACCTTTTTGAAAAATATAGGGATTGCATTATAATCTTCATTTCATGGTAGAGAAAATTGAAAATTCGGTACCAGAAAATATAAATGTCATTTTGTGTGGGACTTGGAATATAAATCAGAAAAGAGAACTAACAGGGGTAGATGCAGTCTCTTTTGATTAGCAATATATCTAATTTATATTGACCAAAAGTATAACTTATAATTTACCATCCACATGATATTTTTGTCTTAATTGCAGTATGCATACTGTCATATTTTAAACATTTTAATAATTCTTGTGCAAAATAGCAATGTTATTTGAGCAAGGTATGATGCCTTGGTAAAGTAATTTTAAAGCAAAAAATACAATTGTGTAATGATGTTTTATAAATTCTGCTTATAATACCACTCCCCACTTAGCATTTACAGGTGTACCGGTTAATAATGGCAGATTTTGTAATCAAAGAAAACACAATAATTTCAAGAGAAACATCAAAAGTGCTTTATTCAAAGTAATGTCCATCGCTAGCTACACATTTCCCTCATCTTTCAGGTAATTTGTGGATATCATCCCAATAGAACTTTTCTTGTTTTGAGGCATACCATTCAGAGACCCAATTTTCCACTTCTTCGTAAGTGCTGCTCAGAAAGTGTGTGTGCCATTGATCGGAACAAGTGGTAATCTGAAGGAGCAAGGTCTGGTGATTGGAAATTGTTTGCTGAGCAACACTTAATCATCCTGCATGTTGTTTTTGAGCTTGACATGCATCTTCATCCAATAAAGCTTGTAATTGTTGATCTTCAAACTTTTTTGGTTGACCTAGACATCCTTTGTCTTTCACATTGAAATCATCACTTTCAAAGCACTTAAACCAGCATTCACAAGTGTCTTGAGATGGAGCATGTTTACTATAAGCTTCCCGAAGCATATGATAACTTTTCTTCAAAATAAAGTAATGAATTAAAACTTCCCGCAAATGCTTTTTTGGGGGGCACAAAATTTGACATTTTTAAATGTAAAATTATCTATGATGTTAATACCTTCAGCAAATTTGACATATAAAGTTTTGAAACTTTCTGTCAATACAACAAAATAGCATACATATCAAATCGCATATATATCAACATATGTGTAACTCCATCTATTGAAAAAAATCCGCATTATTAACTGGTACACCTAGTAAGCCATTTGTTTTTATGTGTGATATTTTTTCCCAACATGGAAAAAATGAACATCTAACCTACAGATTAAATTATTGTTTTTTTTATTGGATTATGCATTTTATACTATATTCTATTACAGTAAATACAGAAAAGTATAAAGTAAATAAAAATCACCCATAATGCTGCAATCGATTGATATTCTGGCACACTTACTTCCAGGATATATTTAACTAAATAGCTAGCTAGCTAGATATTTATTAAATGAAAATAATTTTGGATGGCTAATTTCCTGCTCAAAGTATTAGATGCTTATTTTCATCATCTACTGCTATGTTTTGAACATTTTCTTTAAGTATAAGAAAATAAGAC
>NW_006296284.1:828367-830479 GCF_000327345.1 Myotis davidii
TTCTGGGCTCTCTATTCTATTCCATTGATCTATATGCCTATTCTTGTGCCAGTACCAGGCAGTTTTGAGAACAGTGGCTTTGTAATACATCTTGATGTCTGGTATTGAGATCCCACCTACTTTGTTCTTTTTCAGGATTGCTGCAGCAATTCGGGGTCTTTTTTATGAACATTTTCTTTAAGTATAAGAAAATAAGACTTTAACGACCCCTATAATTCTCTCTTATAGAAGTAACATAGTTTATTCAAAGTTCCCTTATTGTGCACATTTAGATTGTTTTTAATTTCATCACTTTAAACAATACTATAATATTCCTTCTTATGCCATACTATTTATCTGCATCTCTAGTTAATAATGAAAATGTCTGAAAGCTTATTTTTAAACAGTGAGGGATAATATTTTGTCTTAGATTTAGGTCTTAGTTTATTACTGAACATAAGAAAATTGTCTTTTGAGGTTCTTTTCTCATTTTTTCAGTAACATGCTTTCTTTTTCACTTTGTATTCTCTATATAATTAAATGAATCCTTTGTCTCTCATATTCACTACCAATATTTCTCTCAGTTGTTTTCAATCTGCTATAAGATGTTGGCATAAAAAGGTTTAGGTTTGCATGCTGACAAACTTTTAATTATTTTTCTTTGTGATTTGTTGCAGTGCTTTTTTGTTTAAGAAAGGCCATACCCATTCTTAAATCATTTACATAATGTTTAAGTAGACTTTCAATAAATATTTTAAGATATAATACCTACTTCTAAACTTAGTTAGTCAATATGGAACTAGTTTTGAATTATAGTGTGAGGTGTGTGTGTGCGCGTGTTTTAATTTAAATATTTGATTTCATCCTAAATCATTTGTTGCTTAATTTATATTTTCCTCACTGATTTTGATAATTTGTTTAATATATGATTAGTGCAGGAAACCAAACTCAGAGATGAAATATGGCTCCAACAGTAAAGGCGCCTGGGAAATGTTGGACTCTCAACTCTCTGTGGCCTCAGGTTTAGCTGACTACCCAGAAAGCCAGAATGGCCCCCGAAGATAAATGTCCTGCCCCAGGAAGGGAGGTTAATGGACATATAGTGTGTGGATAGCTGACTGATATTATGTGTTAACTTGGAAATGCATTGTTCTTGCTGGTAGACTCTGTGACTACCCTCCGTGCGGTTTTACTATGAACCTCCTATAGAAAAAGAGACGCTGTCCTGGGAGGGGTTGGATTTCTTCCCACCTGACCACCACTGGGAGCAAGCAGCGGCTTTGCCCAGGCATGTCAGTTTCTCCTATTAAAACTTTTATGAATTTGAATAAGGCTACACGTCTCTTCTTCAGAATGGATCCTAAATTTAGACTTTTGGGGCTTTCCCCCAACAATTAGATATAATAAAACATTTCTCTGCCATTCATTCTGGCTTTTTCAGATCTATTTATAGATTTTTTCTCCACTGCTATAGACTTATTAACATCTAGAGATATGTTTTAATAGCCAGTACAATATCTATGTCACCTTTTTAAAAAATTGTTCATCCTTCATTATTTATGTATACAAATAAAGTTTATAATCATGTTTTGAAAGTTTCATAAAATTCCCCCTAGTACTCTGATTGGGATTTCTTTAATCCTATATGTTAATTAAGAAAAAAATTATGCCTTTCCTAAAACATGTATATCTCCATGTATTTATATCTTCTGTAATATCTTTACATACACATTTGTATATATGAATGCATGTATTTAGGTTTTTTATGTCAATATCCAACCTATTTTTCTTTCCTATCAGTCAGCAGAGAGTGCAGGAAAAATATGGCCTCTTAGATATTTTAATTATTAAAATTTTATATAGAAAATTAATTGCTTAGAGCATGATTCATGGAGCTGGAGGAGTGAGAATCAGGGGGCCACCTGATTTCAAGAACAATCCAGAGACCAGGAGACAGTCGCTACCTTGTCCACAACTATCTTGGACCTCTATGAAGCTTTCATTGGCCAGTAGATGCAGAGTACAGCCACTAACACTCTCCCAGTACTCATGTTGCTATGAGATTGCTTATAATCAGACAGAACACCTGGAAGAGGCCTTCAGCTTAATTTCTCTCTTCTAAATCTGGCAGGA